>NW_010158973.1:93515-107860 GCF_000695765.1 Mesitornis unicolor | reverse complement strand
GGGGGGCTTTGCCCTTGGGACTGGAGCCTTTTACATTGGAGAAAAGGCGGGGGGGGTGGAGAAGGGAGTTACAAGAAAAGTGTCTTTTCCTTACGTTAGTTTCAGCCTACTGTTCAGAAGTAAATATTGTAGTAGAGTTTGTAGTGGAGCTGACATTGAGTTCGCAGGAAAATGGAGCGTGTTTGCTGAGAGGGCAGATTTCGTGACAGGGCAGCAGTGATGCTGCTGTGCGCTGGTGCTCCGCGGTGCTGGCAGAGACGCTGTCAAGTCACGTAGGAGGAATGGGTGATGCCAAGAGTCATCCCTGCTCAGTCCTTTACCCTTGGCACCTGAGTCTCCTCATGGGATCTGTGCAATGAGTACAAAATGTTGGCTCTTTTTAAAAAAAAAAAAATAAAAATCTTTAGTTGGTTGGTTAGGTGTTATTTAAATAGAAACATTCTATTTAATATTCTTAATTAATTAATTCTATTCTATTCTTCGCAGTTATCCGGTTGTTTTTGGTTTTGTTTGTTTTAAAGCGGCTACACCGTCAGATTCTTTTGAGGATCTATGAATGTGGGTCTTACTGTGACCATGTTATTTTCATGTGCTAGCAATTAACAATCACTTATCAAAGAACTGTTGCTGTTATGAACAAGTTTTTCAATGGTAGGAAATTGAGAATATGGGACTCTTTTTAAATGAGAAAAGTAATATTTGAGATAGAGCATTCTGTGGTTCACAGTGGCAAAAATCCTGTTCATGCAGAGGACACAGGATCAGACTTGCAGAGAGAATGTCCTGATGGGTCACGGCATGGCTGTGCTTCCCTGCCGAATTGGACGCAGGCTGTATTTTGACGGATTCTCTGTGTGTATGTGTATATTCACAGGATGTCCCTTTACCAATGTGTAGGAATTAAAAGCAGTATTAATGTTTTTAAAGTTTGAATAAATTTCCTGCTCACACTCGAAATCCTGTACAATTATGCTGTCTGTTAATGGGCAAAGTTGTAAGAGTTTGCTCTCCTCATTCAGTAAGTAAATCGGTCACTAAGTATGCCAGCTCTTTTCTGTGTAACTGGCCTTTCAGTGCATTTTTAGCTCCATTTTCATCCTGGAACAACATCAGAACCTTTGAGGGGAAAACCCCGATTACAGTCAGTGAAGTGGTTCCCTGTCCTAAAGAAGTAATTTCTTAATTTTTACTTGAAAGTGGGATATCTGCTTTTTTGAGGAGGCAGAGTATCAGTGTGATAGCATGAGAAGCTGATATGAGCAGGACTTCATTTAGCATCTGCATGTACTGTGGGCCGTAAGGTCATAAGCATCTTGCATGTTGTTGTAGACTGTTTTCTGGTTGTAAAAGAGAGAGGTACTGTTTGAAGAAGGACTTAAAGTGAAATTCCTTCTGCTTGTCTGTAGTGCCTGATTAGTTGTAGGCTAAAGGTTCATGCTCACTTCAAAGACGCAGAAGTGACCTTGACATCACGATCGCCATCTTCAAGCAAACAAAAAGTTGACGTACTTAAGACAATGAACTTTAGCTGAGTGCACTGACTGAAGTGTTGGCTTACGCTCTCTGTAATTCTACGCTTACGCAAAGGCACAGTGGAGTTGTTTTTAAAGCCATATTTTATGCTGGTGGTATTTCAAGAGACTGCACCAGATGAAAAGATGGGAAAGTGATTTCAGTAGGAAACTGCTTTTCTGCAACGCATACTTTTCACATATATATATGGAAAATTGTAACTTCACGCCTGATTAGTTTTTGCGTACAAGTGTTGGGGCAAATCCAGGTTACCATCTGGGAAGGGAGATAAAAAGTCTGAAATTGCAGTTAAATATGGTTTCAGTTCTTAGCAAGGGTGAAAAGGAGCACTTTGAAGCTTGTACATAGACATATGTTTCACAGAGACTTCAATTTTTAGTTTGAAACAGTTGGACACAGTATTAGAGCTAGCTTACAGTAATTTAGAGGCTAAAAAAAGAAAAATTAAAAAAAAAGACAAACACAAAAAACCAAAACCTAACTAACCAGCCCTGTCTTGCAGGTGGAAAAATCAGATTTCCTTGGATAGATGCCTTAATGCCATGGATGTCTCTTCCTCCCATAAAAGGAGTCCTATTTTCATGTCCTCTTTATGTATTTTTGGTACGGATGTAAATTTCTGATAACCATTAGCACCTGTTGTTGCTTCCCTTGGAGCTGGTACTGAGAGCAGTTTATTTGCTCAACCTACTGTACTTTTTCTGCTCAAGTCCCCTTGTTTTTAAAGATGTGATTGTAAGGATTCTTCTCCCCCAATCTGTCCTTTAAAAAGTGATAGTAAACCCTGGCCTCGTGGTTTTTGTCTACGCTGCAGTTCTGCTGTGCACGTGCCAGTTAAAATAGCTGATTCTTTGTGGTAGCAGCATAGAGGATTTTTTTTACTGCCATTATGCTGAGAAACCACCAGATATTTAAACGCAGCTGTCCTTGGTAAAGCAGGGGAGCAAAGCTTGAGGGAATGGGAGGAAGCCTTCTCAATTCTCTCCTAGAACCACTATGCGTTCAACTGGGTGAACTTAAGCACTGGCTGTGCTTAACATCAGAGTTTTGGCATTGATGGTCAGTTTATGCGACTGGTTTGGAAAAAGTCTACTGATGTAAAGAGCAGATCGGCGTTTTTGTAATTTTTAAATCAAGTGTGGTGTAACTGAAGGTAAACTTCATTTCTCTGGCTTATGTTTTTAAGTGAGAATATCGTAATTGTCAGTATTCTAACATGTTCCACTTATCAAATAAAATGTATTTCACTCTAAAAGGTGAAACTTCATCAAAAACACGTCACATAAACTATAGTGGGAAAAGAAAAAACAACACTTTTTTGGGGTCAGTTGGTTCAGATTTTTCTGTACCTGATAAGCTTCTGTGTACTTAAGAGAGTTCATAAAACGATTTTTAAAATAAATTAGGAAGTCTTCGTTTTGATGTAGTTCTATTACTAAAAATCCTTTTGATTATTTTGCAATTCCTGTTGATTGTGCATTTATTTATTTGTTTACTTCTAAAGAAGTGTTTAAAAATGAGAAATAGGCTTGATCTCCCCAGGACATAAGAGGTACTGATACAATTCAGGCAAGGCTACGTAGAGCATCCTCTTACTTATTCTAATGTTCTCCGTTGTAGATGGTGACTGAAGTGCCAGACTATTAAGCTAGTTATTGATGTTTGAATTATAGGCTAAGACGGTATAGATACAAAAGTAATGGAAGTGGAATGTTTTACTGTGGTTTTGTTTGGCAGTTGCCCTTCAGCATTAATCACATGGGTGCCTCTTCTGTCTCGAGTAATATTTAAATGTGCTAAGATATGTGACTGTGTTAAGAAATGTTTTATTCAGCAGAACAGTTGTAATCTGGTAAAAGCTGCAGTGCCTGACAAAAGCCTTTTTTCTGGAAAGCACCTGTTTATATTAAAGTTTTTTGTGATCTTGCATCAGTATAGTGAACAAATTTAAGAAGCCAGCTGATTTACAGAAAAAACCAAGATGGGCTTGTTTGACGTCATTCAGTGCTGTCCCTGTAGAGTTGGGTCAAGATAACTGGACAGATGACTGTAATCAAGTAACATTATGTGACATCTTAGTATTCTGAACTTGCTTATGCTTGTGCTCCATTAGGAGTTGCTGAAGACTTTGCAGGAATCGGTGTTTCCTTCTGGAAGGAACCCTGCCCCTTCTCTTCTGCTATGCACTGTGCAGGAACCAGTTTTTTGACTCTGGATATTTTTAAACATGGGTTAGTAAACCCTAAACCATAAACTTGAAAGCACAAATAAACATAATGCTTTGGTTGATCATAGAAGGAAGTTGTGTTGTTTTGTGTGCCGAAGATGCTAAAATGATCTGGGGAGTGACTTTGGGAGTATACCATCTCCTAGCCTTCTAAGTAGGATAGTATCTTCTGCCAGTTAATTCTGATTTCAATGTAGTGTATCACACTGATATACACTGATTTAAATGTTTCTGAGCTTGGAGGATTAGACAGTACCTGAACTGCTTAAATGCTGCTTTTTTTGGTGCAGATAGGAAAGTTGGAGACTCAAGTAACAGAAATTGTCCTGCTCTTCTTGAAGTGCAGGTAAACTGCTGGACATTTGAAATAAGCCAGATATTCTAAAGAAGTTTCTGGATAGGAGCAACTTTTCTTAACAGCAGTTAAATAGTAACCCTTAATTTGGGACCATAGTAGCTAAAAGATGAGGAAAAAGTTTAAATTCTGACTTTTTGAGGTGTTTCAGATGGTTCTTGGTTGATTGTGTAGTAGCTTATGGATACCCTTTCACTATGCTTCTGTCTTCTGGTGGGTGTGTTAATAAGATCTGGCGCAACTAATCACAGGGGATTACAGCTCAATGGAGGACTAAAAGGGAGCGGGGGAAAGGAAGTGGAAAAGCAAATTCAAGTCTCCCACTTTCTTGATGCTGCATAGTAGCTGCTTCTCAATGTATGCACAAAGTCTTGCAGCATTGAATATTCAATATAAGCAGCATATATACTAATCAGAGGAAATAATGAAATGCCATTAATTTAACTTCCAAGTATATGTGTATTACCTTGTTTTGCATGCATTTTAGTCAATCCTAAACCCAAATGCTAGGGAAAGCAGCTGTGTGAAATAAATGTGAATGGGGTATATTGAGAGAAGAAATGTTTTTATTGGACAGTTAAGCTTAAAAACAAAAAGTATAGGCCTTGACTGTCAAAATGAACATCAGTTCTAGAAGCCTTTGGTTGACTAGGATACTCAGATGAGAGAGAGTCCTTTCATTTTCATTTATCTTTGTTGGTGTTCAACAGTGCCCTATTTAGAAAGAGGGAAGTGATAGAGAAAACTGTCTCCAGCATCCTTTTTCTCTCTCTTTAAATTTTGAAAATCTTGAAAGCATGGTTTGGACACTTCTGAGGCATTGCTTTCTTCTTGTTTTTCTTTAGCCTTTTATGACCTGACTTTTGGATCAGATTATTAAAATCAAATATAATCTCTTACAGACATTTAAAACACATTTATTTCTCATTAAGTTTGGCTCATGGCTTTGACAAAAGTCTTGGCAAAAAGTGAAAGGAACATCAGTGGTTCAAAATGTAGTAATTTTAAGGGAGAGAGTAATTTTGTGTATTGTGGATAGCTTTGGCTTGGGTATCTCATACTTCTGTAGTCTTGCCTTTTTCTAGTCTAAAAACAGGTATCACCAAACTATATTGAGGGAAATATTTTCATAAGTCAAGAAGGGGAGTACAACCGATGAGGTGCAAGTTTTGTTTTGATACAGAACAAAGGAATGTAAAGCAAAGATACACCTCCTTATTTTCTTTATCCCAACTTCTTTTGTAGTGTTGCAGTGATGGACTTCTTGAGACTTCTTCAAATTGACCTTAAAATTTTCTGTGCTTCAATGACTAATCATTTTATTGCCAATAGTAGCAATTTCAACTGTTGCAATTTAATTGCAGTGTTTCATGAGGAGGGACAGACCTTATGTCATGCAAATTACTTGAGCAAGGCAGGCAGAAAGATCAGGCAGAAAGGGATGATCTTGTCTAGGCAGGTATGTGTTGTGTACAGGTAGATATTGTTAGTTACTGTAAGTTGCTGTTGTTCTAGGGACTCTAATGCGAATTCAGCACCTCATATGTGCAAACAAGTATTTCTACGGCAGTACTATTTTTGGAGGGTTTTTTTTGGGTGAGGGGTGGGATTCTGCCATCTCCAGACTGAAAATAAAGCATTGTTTATTCTCAAGTCTTGCTTTATCAACTTTTGATTAGGCTGTTGCGGTTCCTCTTATATGAATTCTGACTTGTTTACTTTAGGAAAAGTGTTCATAATTGTACAAATAGTGTTAGCTTTGTAAATATTGCTCAGTGCAGTACGCTAATTGCGTTTTTGAGCTTTTTTTTAAAAAGAGAAAAACTGGCTTCAGCTAAAAGGTTACATAGTCTCTTTTTGTCCTTGAGTTTGGTCTTGTTTCCAGCTGTTGACTAAAGTTTTCTTTCTCATGATTAACTTTTGAGGGTTTTTGGAACATGCCACACTGCTTTTAGTTGGACAAAAATTTAAAAATCTTATGTTAGATAGTATCTGGCTGTCTCCTTAGCAGTATTCAGTAGGGAGATGTTTATAAGGTAACTTTCCACGGGATGAAAGGGACAGAATTAACTGTTGAACTCTAACCATTTTTTTTCAGCTGAGGAGAAGGAATATATTTAATTGCATGTTATGCACCAAAATTACAACTTAGGATTAAACTCCCTGAGGTTACGGTGACATGTTTTTCTTCCTTTTTTTTCAGGTAAATGGCAGTTATTTGGGGTAAATGACAGCATGATAGTTCTCTCTCTTGGAAGTGGTAGTGCAACAACATGTAATTAAAAAAAGTCAGGTGATTATGTCCATATGACTTGCTTATTATTATACATAATATCTGTACCTAACAATACAAATAATTCTGTGTAAAAACATACTTTGGAAAAAAAGGTGATACTTCTGCTAGGAGACTGTGCCATATTAGTATAGCAGCTTGTCACTTCTACACAGCTGAGTTTAGGCCCCACATCAAGAACTGAATTAAGTGAAAAGGTTTTGCTCGTTCTTATTTTGTGCAGCAATTTATTGGTGGAATGATTTAAAAAACAAAAATCCAATGCTTCTTCAGCAGCTGTGCTTGCTCTTTTCTCTGATAATTTCTAGGACGCCAGAAGAAAGCTTTGCCTTCTCTGCTTTTAAAAAGGAGGTAGTTTTTGTCTTCTACCACGATGCTGGCTGGCTCAGATGAGGAATCTGGATGTGGGGCTGTCTGCAGGCAAGGCCTGTAGCAGTACCTGCTGGATGGGAATGGTGGCAGGGGAGAGGGTTGACCTTACTGAGCAGGAGAAAAGCAGCCTTTTCTCTTTGCCTGTCTTCCAGCTGTCTAGTTGGTCATGTGTTGGTTGTCCTGCAGCTTTGTAAGTGAAAACAGTGACAGATAAACCCTTCCTGGCAGTGGAGATAGTGGCTGTCACAAACTAAATCTGCTTCCCCACCTACTTTCCAGCACAGCCAGCCTTGGGGCAGGGTGATGGCAGATCTGCTGCCTGCCTTCCTCCAGGGTAAGTCTGTCTCCACCCCAAGAGGAATGCGATGGGTTTCAGTGGTGCAGGCCAGCATGTTCCTTTCTCTGGGGTTACAGCTGTTGCTGGGCTCTTCAGTCCTGCTGCCCCCAAAGAAAAGGGAAAAGAAAAACACACAAAAATGGTGAGGCTTTGGTTTATTTTTCTGTGTTGTCTGGGGCTTGGGATTTAAAAACAAAATAAACCTTCTGTAGGTGTTTATTGCTGACAGTAGGAGTTCATGGGATCAGATTTGGGGTATGGAATAAGAATACAGGAAGCTATTTGAACACAGTTAATACCCCTGCCTTCAAATAGACCTTTGCAATCAGCACACAAGAACTACAGTCCATTTGGGAGAGATATTAAAAAGGTAAATACACACATGATATCAGATGAAAAATGGATTTTCAATTTTAAGTTTTAAAATGGAATGATAGCCATTTATAAGAAAAAAGAGAATCCATTTGAAAATAGTGTGTCAGTTTGTCATTTTCTCTTTACGTGACTCAGTGCAGTTACTCTTCATGCAATGTGCTAGACAAATGTATCCATTCACACTTAATGCATGTGTCTTTTACAGTTCTGTGACGTTTGTGTTTCCATGTAGATTCTTAAGCAGAATCAGATGTAGTAGTGAAGCTGCGCCTGGTTTTTGGGGGAATGGTGCAGGGGAGGATGAGGTTCAAAGTCTGTATATAGAATCTAGAAAACAGTTTGGTTTTGTTGTTGTTTTTTTTTTTTAAAAAAGCATATAGATCTTTGGGATCCTTAAAAATATGGTGAAATACTGACAGCAAGTCTGTCCCTTCCCAGCAAACACTGAAAAGTAAGGAGCATATTAGGAAAGAGGTGGTAGGGATAATTTATGTGATGCTCATAGTGGGTATTGTAGGGATTGGTGGTGTGTTCTTTTTATCAAGAAACAACTAAGAAGGAGAGTGTTGAAGTAATGCATGGACTTGAGGTGAATTGGCAATTTGTCCTTGCATAGTTTAATTAAAAAAAGAAAGTGGAGAGGAGAGGGTGTGGGAGGGTATGGAGTGTGATTTGAAGCAGGAGAGACTCTTTGCCCACACTGGATGAGTTAGTGGCGCACTCTGCCACATGGCATCCATGTTGGGAATGCAGGAGATTGCAGGGGCTTTGAGAGAATCCCCCAGTTATAAGTGTGAGTGCTTGGAGGTCTGAGCTGTGACAAGAAGGAGCTTCTAAAATGTGGTGTTGTAACCAGTTCCTTTGGTTCACTGGTGCAATCCAGTCTTTTCCTAGTTCTGCTGAAAGTGTCTGAGGTAGGCTGTTGGTGTGAACCCATCTGGCAATTCTGCGTTTCTAGAAAGTAGTGTTCTATATGAACTTAACTTGGCATTTAAGCCACAAACCGACAAAAACTTCTCTTTTGAATGTATCAGGTGTTATATAATTCCATGAGTTCTTGTGGTGCTCTTCATTGGAGAAATGTTTCTTTCTTTCAGTTACGTGTTACACTGGGTGATGCTCTCATGGTGGCATTAGATAAACTTTTTGTTTACAAAATCCTTTCCTGTTGCTAAGGGAGATAACATTAAGAAGTGCAAGAGCAGGTATAAGGTATAACAAGTGTATCTCTCTGCATTGTGCATGTTCTAATGCATTCCCATTTCCTGTTTCTACACAAAGATTGCTGAAATAGTTTGCATCGTGCAATGTGGACACATTTTGCAGTCTAATGGCTTGTTACTCAGTGTAAAAGGCCCTTAAATCTCAACGCTGAGCTCATGTCCTACTCTTAGTTATGACCTGGCTAATACAGTTGTCTGCATGCACAAATGAAATTAAATTGTATGAGCTTGTCAGCACTATGAAAAATAAGTTGCTCTTCACTATTGAAGGTTTGTTGGCAGACTGAATGCTCTTATATGGACTCAGGAGTCAGTCATTACTAAGATAAAACCTGTTTTTTCTTTTCTGGAGTTTTCGGGAGGGAAGGGGAGAAATGAGGCGGGGGGAAGATGTAAAGTGAAGAGTAGCATTCAAATGACTCATTATTGGGAAACCTAACCATGGTTTCATCCCAGGGTAATTTTGTCCCAGGACAAGTAACTGCAGAGTTTGCTGCTATGCTGTGTACCTAGGTACTGAGTTAATTCACACTCCTTTGCCTTTTTTCCTTGACCTAACAGCTCTGTTTATCTGTGAACCTCTGCAGCACTGGGGTGGGGTGGGGTCTAAAAAAAGCAGGAATTTATTGTCCAGTTTATACAGTGACAGCAAGATCTTTACTGATTATATAAGTGAGGGACCATCATCATTACATAAATTTGATAGTTCTCTTTGGTGGCATTTTCTTACAGTGCAGCATAACTGACTCCAAAAACTTTTAGTTTGCTGTTTTAGCCTTGGAATGGGCACGTTGCAGTAATAGTTTGTGTATTTAGAACTGAAAAATTGTTGCTGGATACATGCTGCTGAGATTCGATCTAACAAGCTGTGGAGGGGAGGTGCAAAGTCTTAAGCAGCGCTGCTGAAATGCCCGATTGCGTCCAACAACTGCTGGGAAGGCAGTGCTATTCCCATCAGGGTGCTTCTCCTTCTCTCTGCTTACGGGAAGAGGTTTTCCTGTCAGTCTCCACTACCGGCTCTGTCTGACAGAGCTGAAGTATGTTCCTACCTCCCTTAGCTGGGTGGAAAAGGAGCCTTCTTTCTGTCTGCCTTTGGAGCCTTTGCTTCTGGTAGCTGCTGCTTCAAGGAAGGGCAGATGGAGTGCTCCTCTCTGAAAACTCAGTCTGCTTAAACAAAATAGGGAATGAGGAAGACCGTGATCTGACTTTTCCAACTGGGAGGCTGAACTGGACAGATGTTTCTTGCTCAGTGCTAAGAAGGAAAGTCCCTGGCCAGGGGCTCTAGGATGAGGGTTAAAAGGTGAAGAAATCCTACGGGGGCCTCCTGCTGCAATGTTCGCTTAGGCCTTGCACAAGTGAGAGAGAAGATCCAAAACTTCTGTCTCTCGTGTTCTTTCCTCCTCCTTCCTCTCATTGCAACTATTTTGTGTTTATTTTCCTACTTTTAAATTGCATAATTTAGTCCTTCCTGTCACTTCCTAATGTCTGAATCATAGGTAGCTCTTCCTGCCTGCAGTAAACAAACATTTTACTTCTGGAACCTCTCCAAAGTTGAAATTGTATTTATGAAGGTGGAGGGGGTTCCTCTGGCAATGTGCTTAGGAAACAAATTCGCTTGCGTACAGGTTGGATAAGCTGCTTACTGCACGCTTCTGTGGCCAACTGATTTCCTTGTCCCTCCAATCTTCTAAACTGATGCAGCAGCTTGGCTGATCAGGACAAGCAGGTGAACGATAGCAGTTGATAAAAACAGAGTGTAAACAGTGGCTTACAAGCTTTTGAAGTTAATAACAGTAGCAACTAAGTTGACTCAAGTCTTCCTGCTGTTGGTGTTGCCTCTGCTCTCATCTCTCTCCTACTTTGCGTGTAGGTGCACTGCTAAGATACACGGTGTCTGCCGTTAAAGCTGTCACTTGTGATAAGAACATCTGGTCTGATGCTAGAACTTTACTGATTTTTTGCATTCTTTCACTGCAAGGCAAGAAGATAATAAAGGGCACTCTGGGGTGTGTGGTCTGTCTCCATCAGCCTGCTGGACTTCTTAGCCCATATTTGTAAAAGATGCAAAATAAGGAGAGTGTCATCTTCGCTTTTCCTGCTATTACTATTACTTCTAGGTTTTGAAAATCCTTCATTTTTATTTTTAATTCACTGTGACTCCAGAGTGATGCATAGAAGACACAGCTAACACCCATGAGAATCCCTGTCTCTTCCAACACACTTGCACTCACTATCTGCTGGTTTCTGTCCTTTACGGGAAAATTCGACCAGCCACACAGTGTGCTGAACGCTGCAGCTCCTGCTCTGCAGCTACATGTGGAGCTGTTAAATGGGCTTAACTTGGTAAATGGAGACAGCAGAGGAAAGATCCAGTCCTTGTTCTGGAAACTTTGCATTTGTACCTTCCCATCCATCTGTGCATCCTCACTTTCCTCTCTGATTCCTTCTGCTAAGATGGGAATAAGGTGAGAATAAGTCAAATGTATTTGGGACTGACCGATGAGGTAAAAACACATTGAATGTTGCACTGACTTCTTAATTGCATTCTCTTGTAAAAGAGAGAGGGCCTTCTTTTCAACAGTTGCAACTTACCTTGATTTTTGACTGTTTCGTATAGCATGGGAAGCATGTTCTCCATGCAGATGATTTAAAAAGAAAAAAAAGCCTAAAAAAGTGCCTTTGACAGGTTGTGTCAATAGAACAAGGCAACAGAATATCGGTCTAGCCTAGTTTAATGCCAATTTCAGAAAAGACAGTTGAAGCAAAAGAGCTCTTCTGTTACATGCCATAGGAATGCCTGATTTTTCAGTTTCTCCTGGCTGAGGTTGCACAGGGATTTTCCCTTGTGCCATTTGTTCTCATCCAGTCAGTAAAGGAAAGGATGGAGTTCCTCAGGTAGATGAGTTAGAGAATTTGGACCTGGTAGCTCATCTTAGAAGTTCTGAATAAGTTAGATACCCTTTCTGTTGTCATCACCCACTTAAGCTATTTTCCAATATGTAATGAAAGAATATCCACAATGATGGGAGGTATTACTGATTCTTATGGTTGGCGTTGAAATGAGTTTTCTGTATTTGTGGTATGACAGTTATTTTCTTGGGGGTGCAATTTGGGTAATGAACAATGCTAGGGAATTGGGAAGAAAGAAGTGAGCTAGAAGACAGTTTCCGGTTTATAATTCTAGTCTAAAGTGATGGCAACCTGTTCCTTAAGAACATCATACCATGTGGCAACTGAATGTGGAAACAACTGTATGAAAAGATTTTTTTGTTTATTATGTGCATTTTGGAATTCCTGCAACTAAATAGTACGTATTCAAATAAATGCTACATTAAATAACATAGTAAATACTTTTGTGTCCTTTGTACACTGTATGGTGAAAGTTTTGCTGAATGAGAAGCAAAAATGCAAGGGTTTGGTCTTGTAATTATAGCATTACAGGACCTGTCTACTACTGCCTTCTCATGTAAGCTTGTAGTATAAAGTACGTCTTGTTAGAATGAAGATAACACTGACCAAAGTATAATGAAACCAGATTTTTCGGTCATTTGTATTACTTGAAATTGTCTTGTAATGTTCTGTGATAATATTTTATCAGTTCTAGTCAATAAATACCACATTGGTGTGCAAATGTTTTCATTTGAGCTTGAGATACTTGAATTATGCTCTTGCATTGAATTTCAGTGATTGCATTATCGTCATTTCTCTAAGGAGAATTTATCCTCAAAGGATGTTGGACTTTTTGTTTCTTTAAGAAGACATAAGTAGTATTAAAGTAAAATCTGGTGGAGGATTCTGTGATTTTATTTTATTTTTTTATTTATTTTTTTTTAGCAAATAGTTAAGCAGTGCTTCTGTGAGTTGCTTGTGAAATTCCAGTAAGTCTCAATTTAAAATGCAAATATTTCTCTAGGGAATTGAACTCCACAGCCTTAAGTTGCTATAACCCACCTTTATAGTATTATGAAAAAAATCACACTAAGCTTTGGAGCAGTTGTAAGCCAAAAAATGATTGAGACTGTAGTAGAAATGTGCTTTCCCACGAAATAAAATTCAAGGCTGTAGCCACCATAATTGTGCAATAAATTATCATAAATGTGATGTCATAGTCTCTGCAAGTTTCTGAAGGGGTAGTCTGATTTTGAAATCACCCGACTAGTGAATAACAAGCCTCTGAATTGGCTCAGGCAACAGCAGACACATCTGCATCATTTGGGGAAAGCAGTCATCTCCTTAGCGAATTAAACTATTTCAGAATAGAAGTTGTTGACTCAATGTGTTAATCTCGGCTTTTCATGAAAAAGTGCAGCATCTCACACTGCTTAATTTCTTTTGTTCTTTTAAAAGATCCCTAAACTACTGGCTACATAGGTAAAAAGAGACTGTTTGGAAGAAAGTTCATTGAGGCCATTAAATGTAACTCCACTGCAGGTATTCCCCAGTAGCATTCAAACAACTTCTTATTCATCTGTGGATAAAGGTACCTGGACGGAGGTGCAATTGCAAGAGTGTAGCTTCTGATATACAAGGATAATTTCACAGGTTTGCCTAATGGTGTAATGTGAAGGCTAGGCAGAATGCAACCAATCTTTAAGGTTTTAATAGCATAATTCAAAAACTGTTTTGGGTGATTAGTGTTTGGGATAACAAGGACATACTCCTTGTACCCTAGCTCTGTTAGACATGTATTATCTTAACATAAAAAGACAAAACTGAGAGAGTCCTTTAAATTTGTTAAAGTTCTGGATTATAAATTAAGTACTGTTAATTAAATAATTTGAGAGAACATGTTGAACTTCTACCAAGTATGGTGAAACTTATCTCAATGTCCAAATAAGTATATATTCTAAATATAATAAAGCATAATGTGTATTTTTCAGCTTTTACCATAACCTCTAGGTGTGTATATAGTAGTTAAAACGATTTAAACAACTTAGAAATTAGTGATGTGCCAACAAAAGATACTCTCTTTGCCTTCCTGAAGTAGGAAAATCTGCCCATGCATCCTTGTATCCTTCAGGAGAAAACCTGAGTAAATAAATAAGCCTTGCAGTATGCCCAGAAGGTCATCTGTAAGGGGGAAGTGGTAGGGAAAACTCGGAGCCAAGAGCCTTACCAGAAAACTATCTACTGGTACATCTCTGTGTTTGGGAAGCTTTGGCTTCTGCCTTGTTCTGTCTTTCCTCATGATTTGGGCATGTGTCTGTGGAGATTGACAGGTGACCTTTTCCAAGCTGATTCTTGTGTCAATGGTTCATTCATTCTTTATATTTCCCCCATTCATCTTTATTCACTTCAGAAAAATAATCGATAATTCCTCACTTGAGGTCTTGTAATTGTACAAAGAGCCTTGTGACACTTTACCCTGCTACTCTGGGAACTTGATTAATGTCTCTACTAAAAGTAGCACTTTTGTTTCTTTTTTTCTTTTCCTTTTCATCTTTCCCTTGGAGATCTGCTCCTTCTGTGTTTGTTTGCATCTCTTTGTCTTTGCTCTGTCTTGCCATTGACCTGTCCGTGGATGACCTCCCATGCTCATCTTTAAGTCGATGGCACATCCTTCAGTCTCTCTGCTCCTAAATGCTCCCTCTTCTCTAAACTATCTTCTGTATACTTCTGTCATTAATCTT
>NW_010158973.1:65775-93484 GCF_000695765.1 Mesitornis unicolor | reverse complement strand
TTTCCCTACCAGATGAAGCATATCTTCTCTTGGAAGTTGCCTTTGCAGTTCACATTCTCTATTCCTGTAAAACATACCCACATTTTCCTAATGATTGAGCCTCTTGACTGCTTAGAGTTGCCCATTCCAGGGACGTGTAGCTGACGTGGCCCACTTCTTTTTCCAGACAGACTTTTCCAGACTTTTTTTTGGTCAGACTTGTTAACCATATAGTGTTTGTCTAAATGCAACAACTATTTTCTTAATAAATTCATGGAAATTGAACTATTTAAGGCTTGTATTTAAGGCCTTTCATAACTGCATTATATCTCTATAGAGATTTATATTTTATAATTTTTTCTGTCTGTTCTAATGCATTTATCTTTTTTTTTTAAACTCTGTGCTAAGATTGGGGCGAACTGATTAAACTCTTTTCTGAACTATTAGAACTTGAGTATATTTTTCATTTAGTTCTTAATTGAGGCTTAAATTCTTCTGTTACGTGTACAAAGGATTTATAGGTTGTTCTGTTCACTTGTGTGTTTTTGTGAAATGTTCTTAGGTCAAGAACGGTAAGGTTGGGTTTTGAACAATGAAGATGTTAGCATTGAAGATATTTGCTCTTCAGGGCATGTTATCTTTTGACGTGTTATTTGTCATATTTAAAAGTTACAGTTATAATCCCCCCCCTCCCCCCAGTGCATGCTACCCGGACATGAATTTCTTAGAGAGCAAAATAACTTTTTCCCCTCTTTTTTTCTGTCTTCCATCTTTCTGAGATTGCACATTACCAAGGTAAGGGACTGTGGACCATGTTTTCAGGACAGTTCATGCTGAAAAAGAGTCCCATCTTGGTGCTTGGAAAGCATGTGGCAGGCTTTAAATGTAATTGCTCTTTTTTAGTCTAATTTAGGTAGAGATATTCCTTTGTAACTAGGACTTTGCCTATATAGAGGTCTGTAAGGCCAAAATGGCTTGAATTTGTGCATAGGAACAATTGACAGAATACAGACTGCAGAGCATGGGAATTATCTGAGCTCTCTTAGGAGCACTGCCAAGATAAGCTGCTGTCTTCTGTATCAGCTGTAAAGTTTCTTTGTGGTCATCCTTCAGTAAAGCCCCAAATAGTATACATGATTCAAATTCCATTGGGATATAAAAGCAAACACAAATATGAAAGCTGACCCCTGAAAGAATGCAGCTTTAACTATAAAGCAATTTTTTCTTTGGTTTGATGATCTCACTACTCTAATAATAAAATAAATACATTAAAAATCTCCAAAAACCTGAAGCCAGCAGAAACCACTTGCACTCCCTCATCTGAACAGAGTAAAAAGCAGTCTTTAAGTTCAATGCTGAAGGAAGCATTTGCCCTGGACCGAGCCTCTGTCCGATACTCTTCTCCCAACCTATGTCAGGCAACTCTGAAGTGATTTGGAGCTGGGAGATACCTCTACAGTGGTGACGTGGCTGCTGGGGCTGCCACTTTCTGTTTTCATCATTTTTTAAAAAATGATGTGTGAAAAAAATAGAATTACTCTGCATAGGAGAGAACCCCGGTGTCCCAAATGCCATAATGTGATCGAGTGCTGTTGCTGTGAAAGAGGAGGTAGTTGCATGAGCCACCTTGCCAGCGTCCTGCACGTACAGACGTAGTTCAGGGTAGCAACCTGCAGTGTTCTTAATGGGAATAACTGGAAATGAAGAGGCTACTCAGGTGTAATGAGGTTTAACTAATGTAACCAATGTTTCAACTTGTTCTACTGCATGTTTGCTCTCAGGCTTGTTTACGTATTGTATAAGCCAAACTTGCCTGTCTTGTTAGGTGAGTGTGGTTAAAGTCTGCAGAGCTAAGTGAATGTATGGTAATATCGTACATAGCATTAACAAAATATGCCCCTGTGGTATGACACATTAATGGCATGTGAAATCTATATGCTTTTGAGACACGCCTTGTAATGGTGATATCACTTTTTTGCAGATTGTAGGAAATCAGACATACTGGAAACATATTGTAACCATCCTCCGTGTTTGAAAAATAAATCAAAGGCAGAGAGGCGGGGACCAGAGTTCCTAAGGAAGGTGAATGGAAGTTGAAGACTTTCTTATTGATGGTCTTTGGGCTTGTTCTGAAATGAATTGAAAAATTTGTATTTATGGGCAGTTTGTGTCAAGCTTTATTTATTGTAAATCACGCCCCCTGACTTCCCAAGTTGACTGCCTTCTTGGTCTTTTCATAGAATCATTATGGTTGGAAAGGACCTTCAAGGTGATGAAGTCCAACCGTTTTGGTGAGCTTTTGTTGTGCACCATAGAAATTTATTTGATATTTTAAATAATATAGCTGCTATGAAAAGCTTCTTTCACTGAGAAGATTTAGTGTGAAAAGAATGTAATAGTCATTCAGCGTAACTCTTTCATTGCTAAGCAAAATTGTTCCACTGTACATTTTTTTCTTCTTGGCTAAGCTTAATGAGTTAATACTAAGCAAAACTTAGTAAAGAGTTTTTCAAGTAAGCCAGTTATTCAGAGCTACTCTAAGTTGATCGGTATTCTGTTAAACAGAATAACTTGAAATAAGTCTGGTTTTGAACCAAGTTCTGCAGTTAATGTATTTTTTTGCCAGTTTTGCTCATGAGAACTGCTTCAGCTGTAGAATCTGGTTTGTTGTAAAAGGGGATTTTTTTTTTAATGCTTAGAATTGCTTTTTTTTGTCCCTTTTGAGTGTTAGCATGTAACATCTGCATGTCTGCAAGAACCTGAAATTTCTCAAATAAGAAAATCATAGTTTCCAACAAGAGTCCTATCAGAAATGCAGTCTAGATAAATTGAAATATTTCATTATAGCCTACCGATTTAATAAAATAAAATAAAAATATTTCACTGTTGTTTCTGTCACAGTAAAAGCCTAAATATTTTAACATGAAAACAATAATAATTTTTCAGAAGACGGAAAATACAGCTCCACTGAAACAAAACATTTCCAGGTTATTTTTTTGCTTCCACTTTCTCCACTCTCCCAAAACACTGAAAGGAAACTCAGCTTCATAATCTTGGGGTTTCCTGATTTTTTCTGTTTTGGTAGCGTTCCTAATGTGCATGTAATGATTTGCTTAGGCTAGATTGTCCAAAGTTCCTCAGGGTAACTTTAAGCAGAGATAGTAAGCGTATACTCATGTATAGCTTGTGGCTTGTATCAGTTTTTCCATGTAGTTATCTGGCCTTCTTAATCTGTGTTACTGGAAGAAGGTTTGTACAAAACGCTGGCTTTTAGAACAGGAGAGGCCATGACCCACAGGGATTTTTATCTGAAAGTAGTGGCCAGAAGGGAAGATGTTCCCTTATTTGAAACTTTCCAGTAGGTTGGTGGTTTTGGGTTTTTTTTTTTTTCATTATTTCCACTTTCAGTCCAATTGTTTTGAGTGTCCTGTAAGAAACCACAGTCTTCAGGCTACACTGATGTTAGCCCAGTGCATGGGCATGGTAGCATTAAAAATCTGGCTCTTCCCTGGGATCCAGGCATGATGGTGGAGGTAGCAGGAGACTTGGAGCATTGTGGAAATGCTGGACTTCACACTTCTTTATTGTACTGTCTGGTGTTTCAGTGTGTCGCAGGTAGAATTTCAGTCTTGAAGGAGATTTTGTGACTGGTAAACTTTTCTCTGGAGTAGAATAGATTTGTTTATTCAGCAAACTGGAGGTAGTAGAGGAATTCCTTGCTGCTCTTACTGCCTTAAATTGAAATGTGGAGAAGAATCGAATAGTGTGAGCTGAATGCACTACGGGTGATTGGATGGCCTTGTATATTTACATTTGACTTATTATAGTGTAGTCATTCTTCTTCGTCTTCTAAAATTAGCAAAGCACAGCACAATTATAATACTTTCATGCTTCAGGATAAGCTTTGCATTTCATTAGTTCATTGGTTCTTATTTATGCTACGTCAGTTCAGGAAGAAAAATGTTCAACTGGAATAACTTGTTTTGAAAGTTCAGTGCAAGTGTGTGCTTTCTTCATCTCTAATTTTGAATCTCCCACCTCTTCTGTTACTGTGAAAGTCTGTTTGCCTCGTCTTCTATGTTAAATTGTAGACTTCACCATGGAGCAGCATCAAAGTGGTTTATTTGCTTTCAAATACATATATGTATTTGATTAGAAGTTTTTAGTTGACACCCCACTAAATCCTCCTTTCTTCCTTCTCCCCCACACAAATATTTTTAGGGCAAGAATTACTGGTGAAAATAGTAACAAGTTTGAGGCACTTTGCTTTATCTTAGTTATACTAGGTTAGTATCTTAGCTTTTCATTCACAACTCGGGTTTGTGCAACTCTGGGAGGCGCGGTGGCATTTGTCACCCAAATGGCTGATGCCGGGTGAGCAGCAATGTGCTGCACTGCAAACAGCTGCTGGCCAACAGACAGCTTCTTTCGGCTGCCTCGATGCAGGGGTTTCTGACCATTATGGGAGTGAATTTGGTTGGTGATCTGAGGGCAGGTTTTTTTCTCCCTAAGCTCTGTCCAGCATAGGGCTGAAGGCTGTTCCTCCCTCCCCAACTAAGGCCTCTGTGGGGCCGTGTATTACCCTGGACATCACCTTCTCAGGAGACCACCACACAGCTTCAAAGCATAGTAGAGTGTGGCCAACTCTCCAGAGTCCCCTGGATGCAGCAGTCCACCCACTTTGTGCTGGTCTTGCCGATTTGCTTGTGCACCTTCTTGTCTCACCTGTGCTGGACTTGTGCTTTGCTGGTGGGAACCGTGGGTGTGGAAGGTGCCTGTGTTCCTATGGGAAGGCAGGCTTTGGTGTTTATCTTCCTGCAATGCCACTTTAAAGGTTGCCGGTGAGGAATGCACGCTCTTTAAAGATCACAGTCTTGTATTATTTTATGGATACTTTGAAAGGCAAAAGAGCGTTCAACTGGGTTAGCGGGCAAATAAGTGTGTGTGGCCCTGGGGCTTCATGCGCTGCTTGGTGATAGTGCTAACACACCTTTCAGACAAAACCAGCAGGATGAGATAGCCGCACTTTTTGCCTTTTGTGACTTGTTCCATTTTTCACTCTGATCCCTGCACCGCGTGCCTCAGACCACTCTCCAGAGCGCAGACATGTACTTCATCTTTGTGTCTTTCCATGCAGTTGATGTTAATGGAGGTAACCTTTTTCACCAGACATTTTTCTTGATCACAGTCTTCTGTGTGACCTTGTAGTGAAGTCATAAAAGCTCGAATCTTTGCTATTGCAATCTTTGCCATAGCAACATGCGTCATAGCAGTATAATTATTTATTTAATGGGTTTAATTATGAAAACTGGGAAAAGCACTTAGGAAAACTGGATCAGGTAGGGAAAAAAGAAAGGCACTAGTTTTAAAGTAAAAAACAAACAGAAAAACCACTTTTGCAGTAACCTGAGACAAGAATAAGTTAAGTTCTGGAGCATTTGTTTTAAACTACTACACTTTCTTCCCTGCCTGCCTTTTCTTTCTTTTTAATTGTTCTTTTTTTTTTATCTGCTGTGCAAGAACCATGCAGCCGCTTAAGAGATTTCCCCCTCTGCCATTTGCAGGCCTATAAATATATTTCCTTTGTCATGTTGTTTCGTAAGAGCTTTGCTTCCCGATAACTTTCCTGTTTAAAATATTTAATCTTGAATTCCATACTATCGTATACAAATAATAAGAAATCCTAGAAATAAACGCTCTTTATTAGTCTTTAAATTTCAGATTGTCTACAACTTTCTCTCCTTCATGTTCACTAGCACACTCGTAGAGAAACTGTGGTTTTTATAACTGAGTGCTATGCTCTGGAAGATTTCTTCATTTGTTATCATCAGTGTATACACCAAAGGTTACCTGATCTGCAGCACCTTGCAGTTATGTACTGGTGGGCTAGTCTCTGATTAATAGTTGAAAGCAATTGTTCCCTTTCCTGAATTCATGAGGGAAGAATGAAATGAGACAAATAACTTTATTGATTCCACTTCTGACTTACTGACATGTTGTGAATCTTTCAATTTAAATCTATAGATATCTCAGTAGCCAAAATATACCTGGACTTCAGGCAGAGATGCCCTTTCATGTGTGTCTGCCTTCAGACTGCACTAGAGTCTTGAATGAGAGTGGGAGCCAGTGGAGTGGCAGCATCAGAGCAGGTCTTGGCAGTTTAGGATTATATAGAAGTTCTTGCTACAAGTACATTAAAGGCTGCTTGCGAAATTCGACTTGGTGACAGAGCAGTGAATTGTTAATCCAGGATGGGGCTAGAATTTCAAATTTGTGAACTTTTGGCATGGAGGGAAGGGTGGAGTTTTGGAAGGAGTTTCATAGTTGGATTGGGATCTAAAATGCAGAGACTTTTAACTGAATAACTCAACTTTTAACCAACTTGGGAGAACTTCTCTGTTGAAGTTGTTACTTGACTCAGAAGCCTTCATTAGTGAATATTCCTGCTCAGAACTGGTGCATGGAAGCTGGTTTTCCCTTTTTGTTGGGTTTAATTGGGTTTTGGGTTGGATTTAAGGTTTTTTATTTTCAGTGCTGAAATGTGAAACCTTTCCTGTTGGGCATGCTGGCTGACTTAACTGCTTCTTTGGTAGTCTCTTTCTTGCTGTGTTGGAAGAGGAGACTTCTGCTCCTCTGCTGGCTGTGGAGAGCTTTGTGGGACATAAGGTTTTGGTCTTTTCCTTGGTGAATCACTTTTTTCTTGCTTTTTATTTCATAGATGTGGTGAAGGCTCTGATGGGACCCACAGACTGATAACAGTATGTTGGGAGAGAAGTCTTACATTAATTGTCCCATCCGGTTTGTTCCTGTTGTGTCTGCTTGGCTGCCCATGAAATTCTGCATTTTGTAACTGCAATACTGATGAGAGTCCTGGAGTCTTGGGAGTTGTCTTGTTGCTCTTCATAAAAGGAATCAGCAAAACTCTTTTGGGTTAAGAACAGGCAAAAAAAAAAAGTAGGTCTAAAAGTGGACTGTGAGCTGGTGCGTGCTCACTGGTCCAAATGCTGAGTGATGTATAGATGTATACAGCTGCATGCCACCTGGGGACCGCCTCACTTGTCCCCTGGGCTATGATGGTGGAGGCCCAGAAGAAGAACGGTTCTGGAGCTTTGTGAGATTCCCAGATAGACTTGGTGGTGATCCAACAAAGCATGTTTTTGTATTGCTAATCAATCTTTACCCTTCATTGAATCAATGAAGCATATATTTAACATTCACAGTATTACTCCGTAAGTTTCCCTAGGCCTTCAAAGAAGCAGCCATACCAAGTTAGCAGTACTAATGCCAAGGTATGCAGAAGTGCAGACAAACTTGTATTGTCTCTCTGCAGCTGTTTTGACTTAAACTACTACTGTCTCTCTTAGTCAAGCATCCAAAACTTGGAGGAAACTTGAAGTGGCAAGTCTTCAGTTCAAAAGAACAGGAAAGCTCCTATTTGAAATCACTGCACTATATTGTCATATTTGGATAAGCAAAAGCTGTATGAAGTCTTCTGCATCATATTGTGGGTATTCTCACTGTTGCTGAGGAATTAAGTCCTGGTGGCTGGCTGGCATCTCCAGCAGATGCTTCACTATTAGGTTTAATTTACAGAGGCTCAAAAAATTGTTATTTGTGTCTAGTGCAGCCTTAGCATTTGGAAAGGTAGGTGAAGTCCTGGCAGTGTCGTTTCTTCATAAGCTTCTCTTCCCTTTTCTGGAGTGAAATGGTCCTTCTGTAAGGCTGTCACCATCCAGAGTTTATGGTTGCTATGGAGGGATATGCATGTATTTTCTGGCTGCAGCAGAAATGCAGCACATCCACAATGGAGCTCTTTGCTGTCTCATTGAATGACATTTTAAGAAAAATGGTTTTGTAGAACAAGATATGCTCTCTCTTTGCAGATGGACTTCTTTCTGTGCTGTTGCTTATCTGCTGGGTTCCTCCTCCTCTCTTGACTTGATGAATGTTTCTCCTTCAGACAGAAGCTTTTGTCCTTACTTTTTTTTTATTTTGGGCTCAGAGTATAGAAACTGGGAGAGTCGCTGGCCTGCCACAGGAAAAATGCTGTGCTTGAGAGGTGGTTTACTGGGAGCTTTAGAAGTGAACCTACCCCGGTGAGAAGGGAGTGGTGGGAATAACTTGCATGTAAGAAAACAAACAAACAAAAACCTCCAAAAAGGAATAGAAGAACTTTGTAATGTTACCGTTTCTTCCATCTGCCTAAGGCAAGGTCACTAAATTCATCCTTTGCTTCCATAAAGCTTTCTGTGAACTACTGAAGGAAAAAAAAATGTTTCATCCATTGCTGTTATCTTTTTTTTTCTTGCCTGTATCTTGACAATTAAACCTTATTTCTTCTCGGGAAGATCAGATGTTCTTTTAACATTGCAGCAAAACTGTGCCACTTAACCATGTTTTGATGCATAATGTAATCAACTTGATCGCTTTTTAATATTTCTTTCAGACCTACAGTTGCTGTCAGCTGGCCTGAATCTGTTCTCTTGAGGAATTTCAGTAATACTTTCTGGTGGATCACAGCACCTGGTGGTAACAGGGGCTTTTTCAGGGCTAAATTAATGTCCTATGGGTAAATGGCGACCTTAGAGCAGAAACTGAAGCAACCTGTGGAAAAGGTGCTGGGTTTGTGGTCTTCCCCTACTTCTGCAGTGGGGAGGGAAGGGCTTAATGGAGTTAAGGCGCTCTGCCTCATGTGCCAGGTGGCACAGTTGCATTGCTGTATGACAGGCATGATGCTGGGTACATACCTTGCAGCTCTTCTCAGGTGGAGAAGCTGGGGGGGATGCAGTGGCAGCCTGGAAACTGTGCTACAGAAGTCTTCTTTCTTGGATATTAGTTGTGCGTGGTTCATTTGGGTTTGATCACTGCAAAACTAGTACTAAGCCTGTTACAGCTTTAAATGCTTTAAATTTGCTTTCCAAATCAGGGCCTTAAATGAGGTTGCATTAAGAGACAGGGTTTTCCTTTTTGGGTGTTTTGTTCTGGAAAGGCTTTATTGACAATATGAGGTGTGAAAATAAGGCATGCATGTGGCTGTGCATTTGTTGTTTTTTTTTTCTTCCCCATCTGAATGTGGTAGCTTATCAACTTCAATATGAATATGATATTACTAAAATAGCAGCTGGTTGAACGTGGGACCTTTTAATGTTATGCATTCTTAATTAGTTGTGAACTAGACAGGTTTGTGTAATTAAGATTTTCAGTTTTCCTATTGGTATGTGCTGGTCCTAGAAGATACAGATGATTCCAATTCTCCTTCCTTAAAAGGAAGTGTAAAAAAATCAAACCATGTGAGCTCATTAGAAATCTGCAAGTGACATAGGTAAGAAATTGTATTTGGCGTTTTCATGTGATTGCTTGCTTAAGTGTGCTATTATGATGTAAGCATTCAGAGATATTTCACTTGACAGCAATGTAGCTTTAAACTTCTGTGGAAATATGCTTGGCTGCAGCTTGAATGACTTCTAAAGCAGCTACTAGCCATTTTTATATACTGTGGAAAAAAAGAAGTAGTTCTGAGATAATGAAGCACTTGTGGAGTGTCCTTAAGGAGAAAAAAAAGTTCTCTGTGTGGGAGTATGGGGAGGGATTAAAACTGAGACAGTCAGTAATCCCCCTTCCCTTTTTAAGGAAAGAAGGCTTTCCAAGTAACACTGGAGAAAAGAATGAATATCATTAATTAGAAAGTCTAAAGATAAGAAAAAGAATGTTGGTTAAAGCAGAACTAATAACTCACCTCTTCAGGCTGATTCTGTGCTTCATGTGACTGTCTTGTGTAAAATAGAGATATTGGTTTCTTAGTGTCTTGTCTGCTTCTCTGGGCTTTCCTTCTCCCCTTTTTTCTCTGTAGAAAATTTCTTGGCGAGGCTATCAATGCAAATTTGACTTTTAAGTTTTTGACTGAGCAGCTCATGTATCAGGAAATAGTTTAGAATGTGCAAGATAATTTATTGCAGGAATTTATTGTGTTTTATCACTCTTTGAAACTTTCAAGGCCTTTTTAAAATCCATCTCTTTAATCTTACCCTTTAACGTGAAGAATTCGTCCTTGTCAAATGTCTGTGCGAGTTGCTCGATCGTGTGGCTGGGGCATCTTGACGTGCATACTGTGGTGAGGCTGAGGAGGTCCATTTGCCTTGTAGATGGGGTAGTGTTTGAACAGTGACAACTACCCAGCAGGGAGAGGGGATGTTTATGTCTGTCTGGTTTTTTATTTTGTTGTTTTGAACCAAACTGTGGCCTGTGTTAGGTGGCACAGCAGGTGCTGGCATCGATAACGGTTGAGTGCTGGTCCCACATGAGTGAGCGGGTTTCTTGCTCGGCTGCCTCCTGGCAGCGGCAGGGGGGAGGAAGCTGAGCGAAAGAGTGCAACCCTCTCCATTTTCTGTGCTGTCCCCTGCCTATTGCTGCTGTGGCTGTATTAATATGGAGCAGTTGAAGTCACTCGGTTGGCTGCGGGCCAGCTTGTGTTGTATGTGCCGCTTCTGTGAAGACCACTCTAATGCGCTGAGCAGTGATGTGAGGCAGAGATAGAGGCAGCGCCAAGGGAAAGGTATGTCTGGTCTTTCTGTCCTGCGGTCTTCAGCGTATCCAAACCCTGCTCGTGTGCTTGACGTTTCCTTTCTTCTCCTTACTAGCCTCCCTTCCTATCCCACTGGGATAATTTTACTTTCTTTCTGGTTAGACAAACCGACGCTGTTTTGTAAGCTAATGGTCTGTCTCCATTAAGTCATTAAGCAACCGCATTTCATTGATGAAAGTCTTGTTCAACAGACTTGGCGTTTAAGGTCAGTAGACTATCACTGTGTAACAAAAGGGTAGGTATCCTGCTGCAAGCATATAATGAGAGCCAGATTTTTAAAAATCATAGCAGGACGTCCTTTGCACATAGTAACTACTGGTACAGTAAACAGAAGTAACATCTCAGCTCATCTTGAAAGTTTTTATATTTACTTTTTTTTTCTTTTGGAAAAAGTCAAGATTTTGCAGTCAAGCTGTATTGTAGGGGTTACTAAACCGTGTGAAAACTGAAATAATCTTGACAGGAATTTTGTGTCATAATTTGATAAACCTGTTTCACAAGCATAGATCTTGGTATTTCTCTTTGCTTGTAATCTCAGTGACTTTTTACTTGGATGTACAGAGACTTTAAACATGTGGCGAAACACTAAATCCATTTACTATGGTGTTTAATATGCTTTTCCTTGAAACAGTGTTGGTCGGCTTTCAGAGAAAGCAGATCCTCATAAGCTTTTTATGAGCTCTTCTCAAGAACTAGAATAATAAAAGGGATAATATTTGAAAACATACCACAGAAAGCTAACAAGAAAACTCCAGTGGGTTGTGCTTCCTTAGGACATTTAGCTTGAGGGGAAAAAAGTCCTATTGGGGGTTAGCTAAACATCTAGATTCTCACAACTATCTGAAAAAGGTAATAAACAATTTGAAATACAGTTTTTGCTTTTAAAGTAACTTTTCTAAAATTCTGTGATACTGCGATGACTTGTGTTTGTGTTTCAATCTGTGACTACCAGTTTACCAAGGCTGTTGCAAAACATTTCATTTATTCCTAGTACCTTAGATGGATGTGTCTGGCAAGTGACTCACTCCGTGCTTTTAAGAAAAACCCTGTCATAGGCAAGGAGAAAAGAGGAAGAAGAGTGTGTTTGGGAGATACCCTACACGTTTTGTGTCTCTCCCTGAGAAGAACAGGCTTTTTTGCCTCCCCCTCCACCCCCAGCTCCTGCAGCAGCTGTGTTAAAGAAGCTATTGTGAGATAATGTGTTGTCCAGAGGTACTTGGTGTTCACTGCTTAAGTGAGGAAAGGTAAAACTAACTATGGCCTCTGTCACATTCCAGGTACTGGTATTCTCATACTGAAAATAAACTGAACTATTGCACTATTTTTGCTTTTAGGAGTAATTGTGCTGATGTGACTTCAAAAGAGGAGCTTTTCACTGACTGTCTTCAAATTCACCCAACAAATTACACAGCAGTAACACCCATGTGAAAGGTTGTGTGAGGTGGTTTTTTAACTGTAGACTTTTGGATATGTGCTTGTAGGACTGGGACCTGAGATACTACTTGATTTGTGTAAATTTCTCTATACTTGCAGTTTTTACCTGTAACTGCCTTTTTTTTCCTCTGTATGGCTTGAACACTTTGCTTTGACTGCATTTAACTATCAAGTTAAAAACATAGGAGAGTAATTTGGAAAGCATGTTCTGAGTAGCAGGTCTCTTGTAATGGCCCATATGAAATATAACTAGGCTTTCTTATCCGAGTATCAGGATCTGATAGTAATATGAAATGGGAATATCTGTAGAGAGAAGTGGAATAGTTTCCAGTCACTTATTTCAATGTGACTTAGACTTTCCGTCTGAGACTGGGAAGGTGGCAAGGCATTTCACCTCCTTGATCTGTCAAACCAGATAGCATAAAACTGAGTGTTTGAGCTGTCTTATGGTTTAACTGTTTTCTGTGTGCATGCTTCTCCTTGTGTATGTATTTTTGATAATAATTCTTAGGAGTACCAGGAGTATCCTTTGTGCTTTATTACAAATAGTCTATGTACTTTTGGCATAAATACCAACCTTGTTGCTTGACCCAAATACAGATTTTTCATCGACAAAAATTTCTGTTTATGCTCTGTTCTTATCCATAGTTCTTAGGTAAATTATTTTTAGCTTGCGGATTATAATTTCCTGTTAAGAAAACATATATAAATTCCTACTGAAGTATTTGTTCTCATTCTTTCATGATTTAAAGACAAAGGAAAAACGGTGCATGACAGGAGTTGGTGCTTTCTGTTCAGGAACCGATGTTTTCTCCTTATGTTGACTCCTTTGAATTCTTTGATCTACTAACATGGGTTTATTCCACACTGACTAGATGAGCTCTGTCTTTCCTAATGAATCCTTAGTAAGTAGGACAGATGTGTTTCCTAGTGATTGAAGTGAGTCAATAGGCCAATACCGTGACAGCTGAGAAGTATCTATCCAAATGCAGAAGTTGTTAGTTTGGACTGTGTGTGACCTTTTGTTGTCATTGTTGATATTTCACATGTGCAAACCCAAAGCCAATATGGCAGCTGGAGTTTTGCCTGGTGGTAGTTTTTTTTAATTTTTTTTTTCTTCTGGAAAGCTCAGAGCTTAGTCTGTTCTTAGAGCTACTGCTGCTTCTGGTAGGCTGCTGAATGTCTAAAAAAATGGACCAAGTTTGTGGTAAAAGCAGTAGAGTATAACCAAAATATTGGAATTCACAGGTGTGGACATGACCTTTTTGAAATTGCTATGCTACTTATGGACCTGCAGGTGACAGCAAGAATAGTCCTGTGGTCAGGTCATATTTCAGAGAAATTCCTTGCAGCAGGGGCAAAAGGGAAAAAGCAGTGTGTAAAGTAGTTGCTTGAATGTTTTTGCACATGTATTGCCCGATGAAGAGCCATCTGCACTTTACCAAATGTGCAAAACTTGTTCAAGTTAGTAAAGCTTCTTTGTGGATAATCCATTTGTGGAGCTGCTGGTTGTGCTGTTCAGAAGGAGAGAGGGGTTCTCAAATCCCAAATGGCAAAAAAGCATGGGTTTGGTTTCTCTGGGTTTTTCTAATTTATTTTTACATAAAAAGAGGTTGGATTAACTATGTATCATAACAAGAAATGGAAAAAAGGAATACGACACACTACTGTCACTGGCACATACTGTAGTAAGCCTCAGCAGTGTCGAATCAGTCAGTGTAATTCTGATTGTTTTGATTAGTTCCTCACCATTTTTAGAGGACACCCCCCAGAGGCTATTTCCTTCATTTAAATTCTTTGTCTGTTATCATTTAGTCTGAGGAAAACAGTCATCCTTATTGACATGAAACTGAGATTATTTTGATTTAATTCTTCAGAAAGAATTCAAATTTCTTTTTAACAGGACACTACTGTGAAAACTTACTCTTCAAAACCAAATACTTTTTTTTTTTTTTGCATTGCAATCTCAGCTGGGTCTTGACTCAAAGGCAATTCAGTTCAATCTATATCAGCCTTAGTCTGAAATTTATTCTACTTTTTTTTTCTGACTAGTTGGGACAGTATGATTGATTTTCCTATGCCTTAGTATTCTAATAATAATGGTTCTAATGAGGGGTTGATGAATTGAGGCACTTGCTAAAAGTAAGTCAGTTTCTTCTGCCAATGACAGTCACAGTGCTAAAGTACCCCAGCAGCAGTCATAGTCTCAAAGAGACACATCAGTAAGAGTTTAAAATCGCAGCATCGCATCTTGGTGGCATCTTTTGTTTTCCTAATGGAAAAAGTGCCATCAGCATCTTACTGGACTAATCTCAGTCCCCTATGTTTTTGCATGTAGGCAGCAAAAGACTTCTAAGATTCCTTTGTTGGCTCTGAGTTGTAGGACACAGCTTATTTGCAAGCTCCTTCATGTGAAGCTTCTTCATTAGAGATAATGCATAATCATGGTTAATGACGGTATTTATTATAATAGTTTTTAGTCTGAAGGTGCTTCAAATAGTGATTTGTTACTCAATTCTACCGAATAATTAGGTTGTTCCAGTAATGACCCCATCCATGGTTATTTCTTACAAGAACGTCTGCTATTGGAATGCTTCTGTCTGGCTTGCCAGAAAACAGGACAATTCTTTGAGTTCAGCTGTTCTCTCTTACAGGTTCTGTAAAGCTGAGGCAATGTGTTTTCCTTATTTTGCTTTACAGAAGATGTATGTTATTTCCAAGCAAGACTAACCTTACACTGGTGTGACTCTAATGGCAAAACTTACTGTACAGAATTTAGCCACCTCTCTTTCTATACACGCCCAAGCATTACTAGTGTTTTGTTCAGTTTACACAATTTTCTTATGTAGATAAAACTAATTACTTTTTATAAGTATAATTTAATAAGCATTTACACAATATAGTTTAGCTTAGATGACCCTTAATCACTTGTGATTCAACTTCTTGCATGAGCAAATTTGACAGTACTTATTTTATGGAAAACACAGAAATGAAACTTTAAAATTAGAGCATATGTTAGCACAACTGCGTAATTTAGACAACTGTGCGTCATATTGAGCAATGCAGGGAGGACAGTTGATTGCAGGAAGTCTAAAAATACTTTGTATAAGTTCGTTGCCTCACACACACTTGAAGTGGCTGGAAACTCAAATGTATGCTTGTTAACATCCCGCAGCTTGCAATTCCAGGATTTGGAACAGAGAGCCCCTATAGAAAAAGTAGCGAAGCTCTGAATTTGCGTTCAGACTAATGTGCTTAGGCAGTCAACTGTCTCATCCTGTGCAAAGTTATTACTGTTTCTTTTTCCCCCTTGTAAACATCTGGGATTGTGATAATTCTCTAGATCACCTCGGAAAAACAACAGGACATTACACTTGCAGGAAATCAATTGTTGTTCTCCCTCTCCTTTCAAAATACACGTCTGCAAGCCTGTGTGCCTTTGCACAGCTGTTGGGAGGCTCTTGAAGGAGAAGCAGGAGTTGTTTTCTTTAGGATTTTAAGAGGGGTCTCTGATCAAATGTAAATGAGAGCAAACGAAATAAAATTGGCTTTCCTTTAAAGACAGAATCATGAAGACAAAGTATCAAAAAGTAACCAAAACCCCTGCCCCTATAAGCATGTTCAGTAGATGGTAGGGGGTGTGCTGCAGCAAATCTCCCTCCAGAGCAGGAGAGGGCACAAAGCAGGTCCTGTGTAGGCAGGACTTTGCACAAATACACATGCATTGAAAGCTGGAGAGGGACTTTTTACAAGGACTTATAGTGATAGGACGAGGGGTAATGGTTTTAAACTGAAAGAGGGTTAGACTAGATATTAGGAAGAAATTCTTTACTATGAGGGTGGTGAGACACTGGCACAGGTTGCCCAGGGAAGTCGGGGATGCTCCCTCCCTGGAAGTGTTCAAGGCCAGATTGGACAGGGCTTTGGGCAACCTGGTCTGGTGGGAGGTGTCTCTGCCCACAGCCGGGGGGTTGGACTGGATGATCTCTAAGGTCCCTTCCTACCCAAACCATTCTGTGATTCTATAGCGTATTACTGCTTGCTGGTGCTAAGGTATTTTGTCAGGTCTTTCTTGGGGCTGATTAATTGGTTTTCCCTCTTCTTGCAGGTCTATTTCTTCTGTGATACTTTACACCTGGAACAGCTTACCAATACATATGTCTTGTCTCTTATTTCATGCATGAACTTTAGTACTTCCCCTTCTTCCACAACACCCACTGTACTTTGTGAAATAATTCAAGTGTGCTTTTAATCAAGCGAAATCCATAAGACTGTTCTGTTTGGCTTTTTGACTATAAATTTATACTGTAAAATTTTATGTAGATTCAATTCATATGTCAATGAATGACTACTTGGTAGTCTTGGAGCAATGGTTGAAATCACTGTCTTACCAAATGTCAGTAATTCATAATTGTAAAATCATGTAGTTTATGATGTATGCGTACCATATCTCTATGTAATAATGTATAACAGAAATTAAGGACAGGAGGCAGAGTCCAAAAAAAGATGTTATCCTTTGTTTTCAGACCTGAATCCACGCTACAGAGATTAGAAGATATCGCAGGTCGCTTGTTAGCAACATCTTAAGTCTTGGGTTCATTCTGCTAGAGCTCTGCTGCCTCTGAAGACTTGTCTAGGCCAGCATTTTATTTTGACTATTAGTAAGACAACGCCCTGGAGCTTCTCACTCTTGAGCTGGTCTGTCCCCTGATAATGGTTGTTCACAGCTCATCTGTCTGAGAGAGTCAGTCTGGGAATGGTATCCGTAGAAATGATCAGGTTTCCTTGCTCTAAGCTGTTCGTATATAGTGTGTTTATCAACCTATATATGTGTGTGTGTTTGCGTATCTTGTCTAGTGCTGTTCATTTCGGTTTTTCTGAATACTAAACAGGAACTGCAAGGGCAGGCTGAGCTACGCCTTTTTACAGTCGTGGTCTTGGCGGTGCCATACAGCATTATATGTTGAGGTTTGTGGTTCTGAACTCTATCCACTGTAAATCCTGTAGGTGAGGTTTGAAAGCATGCTGGCCTAAGGAGCACCTGCACTTTCCCAGGACGGACTCTTTTATAAATATGCAAAATTACAAAAACACCCAAACAACCCCAGTCCCATATGTAATGTGGTCAAATGTCCATCTCCAGAAGCATTTTCTCATCTTTAAAGTTTTCTGTGGGTGTAAATTCCAGTACAGCTTCATACTCTGCTTCATCATTATGGAGTCAGAAAGAAATTACTGTCAGGTGGGAAGATATTTCTTAAAACCTTCTTTCAACATTTGTGCCTATTGCAATGCCTTGGATACGAGATACGAGTGTGGGGCAATCTATAGGTTCTGACCAACAAGAAATGTGTCAGAAATAGCGTGTTTCTATGGCCCAAAATGACTTGTCAGACATCAAGCATTATTATGATCTTATATGCCAAGCTTGAGATAATAACTTAATATGTGGCAGTAAATGGAAAATTCTTAAAATTACTTTTTAAAATGCAGTTTGCAAATCCCTATTTCCTGCTTCGTGTGCTGAAAATGTGTGTTTTCCTGCCTTTTGCTCTTTTCCATTCGCTGGTTGCTTACATGTTTGTGTGGTTTTAACAAGCTTATAGAATGCCTTGCACTACGAACAGTATTTTAGGAACTAGGAGATCCAAGAAAATAAACAAATTCAGGAATTGCATGAATCTGTTACTTAGTTTTTATCAAAAAGACAACTCTGTCTTAGTTTAGTCTTAGTCTATTGTGAATAAGTCAGCTGCACGAGTGAGTTGTTACCTAGTGCTCTTCTTCCCCTGTCCCACTGCAAATCCTCAAGAAAAATGAGCAGAGAGGTGAGTAATGATAGTTCTCTTGAATTCAACAATCTTCTAATTTAATCAATATCTTAGTAAGTGTAAAGGAATAGGAAGAATTGCTAAAGGCACAGTCTAAATTTTGCATAGTTGAAGAAAGTGGTGACTTTCTGATTAAATATTAGGAAAAATCCCCACCCCGGAATTTGCTATGTTCAATAAGCTTTTTTTCAGGGCTCTGTATTTTTTCTTTTTTTGATCGCCTAAGCACTTGTGATGATTCAGTGGCCTTTCACCATTATGAACAAGTACTTGGATATCTGTATGATGCTCAAAGTGGGTTTAGTCAGCAATCTGGTGTGCTTGTTTGAGAGTGTGTGCCTTTCTGCTGTGAATAACAGAAATGATTGTGGGAAAATAATGGTACTACTGATAACTGAATTACAGAAACCCATTAAAGTCTGCACTCTGCTATTAGAAATGATTTCTTGCATCCTGATGCAGCTGTGCTTTCCCAAGCTTTATGTGACTCTCCTACCTGAGCTTAGAATGACTTCAATCTGAGTGACAATTTCATGGAACATCAGACAGAGGCATTAAGCAAACCTGGGATGCACCGTAAAACAAAATTCATATAAAGTTGATCTTTTGGATATTTTTTCCACACTGAGAGTGCAACTCATACTTTTTTGACTTTTCATTTAATTAGCATTTTGAATCCCTAGGGAAACTAACATACTAACATCGGAAGTCTTATTACAGATAGACCAACCAGTGGATTTCAAAGGTATAGGTTGCTTAACATCTCTCATTATAGTATTGTCTAAGTTAAATCATGTTTTAACTGGTTGTGCTAATGACTCTTAGTCCTGGATATCTGTCGTAAGTGTACTGTGTGTGAGAAAAGGAGTGAAAATGAGGTAATTATTGGTTTAAGGAACTGTCCTTCTCCCTACCCTCCCCCCTTTAAATTCTTTCAGTAGCTAGGCTGGGAGGTACATCAGTATTTTTCAGTAGGAACTTTTTGTTAGGAGTTGGAAGGAACATCTTGATTTCAGATGGCTGTTAGAAGACTTTTGGAATATTGTTCAAATTTGGAAACAAGATTAAGTTGCTGAATGGGACAGAATTAAATATTTAAGTGTATTAAAGGTCCAGAAGTTTAAAAACAGACACTTCTGCATTGCCAATGTTCCATGCTTAGAGAGATTACATCGCTCTTTCTAGGTAGATTTTCATGCTATACTAGTGGTAGTATAATAATAATAATAATGCTACTTTTAATGTAAGTATTTGAGACTTTGGATGGAGTAAAACATTATTAGAGATTTATTTTTTCCTTTTATTTCTTTTTGAAGCTAAGTCAAATGCATTTTTCCTTTCTCTCCTCTGTCGTGTTTCCTTTTTATCAATGCAGTTATTTTGACAGAATAGTGGAAGAAGCAATGCTGACTTGTGGCTAGATTTTTGACTTTGTGCATTTTATTTGAACTGTTTTAGCAGTTAAACCTTGAAGTGGGGAGAAATCAGGTTGTGTAGTAGCTTGTCTAGTTGTCTTGCTGTTTCAGTTGTATTCCCCATTTGAGGTGTTTCACAGACCATTTGAAATTGCTCCATAAACAGTAATTTTATTGTTTCCAGAAAGCTCTTGCTCTGTAGATGGTGTTTCAAATGGCAGAGGATTCGGAGGTCTTTGTTTATGCAGACTAGCCTTTGGCTTGTGCATTTGTGCTAAAAATAAAACTTCAAAACAGTCAACAAACACAATGTTTGACAGTTGCTTGATTACTTATATATTCACAGAATTACTGAGATTGGAAGGGACCTCTGGAGATGTACCTCAGCTCCCTTGCTCAGAACCAGCAGCAGGTTACTCAGAGCTGTGTCCAGTTGGATTTTGAGTACCTCCAAGGATGGAGACCTCTCTGGGTAACCTGCTCCAGTGTTCAATCATCCTCACACTTTTCTTATGTTTAAATGGAATTTGTTGTATTTCTGTTTGTGCCCATTGCCTGTTGTCCCTTTACTGGACACAACTGAGAAGAGTCAGTCATAACTGGTGTTACTCCTTCCAGGTGTAGGACTTCATTTTCCTTTGTTCAACTTCATGAAGTTCTCATGGGCCCATTTTCTCAGCCCGTTGAGCCCTATGAATGTCAGCACAACCATCTGGTATATCAGTTGCTCCTCTCAGCTTTGAGGAGCAAAACCCTGCAAACTGGCTGAGGGTACACTCTGTCCCATCATTAATGAAGATACTCAACACTATTTGCCCCAATATTGATGCCTGAAGTACACCACCTGTAACTGGCCTCCACTTGCACTTCATGCTGCTGATTGCAAGCCTCTGAGCCTGGAAGTTCAGCCACTCTTCTGTCCACTTATCTAGCCCGTGTTTCACTGGGTTTGTCTATGAGGGTGGCACTGGGAGACAGTACTGAAAGCCTTCCTGAAGCCAAGGCTTCAAATAAAATTCACTACTTACCTGTAATCCCCTGAGCCAGTAGTTGTCAGGTTGGTCAGGCATGATTTTCCTTTCATAAATCCATGATGACTACTCTTGATCACAGTCTTGTCCTTCATTTGTTTGGAAGTTTGAGAATTCAAAAGTACTCAGTATAAAAGTAATCAAGTCTGGGCAAGAGAATCAGCATGACCCAGTTTTATATTCTCTTCTGGAGGGTTAGTATGCATTTAGGTAGCAGGGGTAAGTTATTTGTAAGTCTTTATTTGAAATGAAGAGCTATTTGCCTTCACTTGTGATGTGCAAATATTATATCCTATAAAAATATGAAGTTATTTAACTGCTTGGATTGAGTATGCGTGTGGAAAAGCAGAGGAGAAAATGTAGATGCTTTTTAAAATATTGTGTGTTTTATCTGGAACGTCAAATGCCACAAGGTTACCTTTTGGTATTTGCTTTCTAAAAAAAGGATTGCTCAGCAAGGCAAGAGTCCCGAGTCGGATTCTGGCTTCAGTTGGGCCAACTGAGTCAGCAGTTTACAAGGCTGCTCATTTTGGCTTACAAGATCAAAGGAATTTTTTCCTCCAAGATTGGCATGCTGCGTTTCCCCAGTGTCCTGGCAGTGGATTGAGATGCTTGCAGAACAGTTTGGGGATACATGATCCAGCGAAATGGGCTGATAATCTTCATTAGGGCTGTAAAGGCCTAAAGCTGCTTCATATTTGTTGTGTGTGTTTGGGTTTGGGATTTTTTTTCCATCTCTTTGGTTTTCTGTTTTATTTTAGGATTCTTGCTTTTTACATATTGTGTCAAGTTTTAAGTGGTTCTGTTTATTTCCAACCTAAATATTACAAGGTTATAGCCTTATGCGTTAATCTGGTCTCCTTTATTTAATTTTCCTTCACGTTACTGAAAGCAGCTAATGGTAAAAGGATGAACTAGAGAAAGTGTTTTGGGCTAGGGAGACCTCTTTTATTAGAGTCCCCAGTCAAGTCTAGATATGTGTAGCTTTTAAAAAGAATTGTTAACTGTATGTTAATCTCCGTGCTTATGCTTGTATGTTTTTTCTTGCATTGAATGAAGGTGTGTTGAAATTTTGGTAGCACTAATATTTTAAAGTGCTCTGGGGGTAAAAAGAGGTAAAGCTAGTGTGATAAGCTAGTGCTAATTTAACAGGTATGTCTTAGATTTTTGCCCACGAATCTTGCACTTCTTTGGGCAAGATGCCTAATCTCTCATATAAAATGCAGTTATTAGAGGGCCTTGTTTTGGTTTTATTTCAAGCTATGTAGTGTGGTTAGCTTTAACTGTGTGTGCAACAACTGCATCCCTGTGTTACCTAGAAAGACATCAGAACTGAGGGCTATTTTTTCCCTTACAGCCAAAGAACAAAATATAGGCTAAGTTTAGTTTTAATATTTAGAGTTTCTTGTTAGCCTCATCTGTCAAACCGTTTTTGTTAGAGTAAGTTTTATTTGTCTGTGTGTTATGTTGCTTTGAGGTTGGATGCTTCTTGTTTGGATAAATGAGGGAATTAATTACTGTGGCATTTTTATATTGGTGACAGTAAAACAGGCAGTGTGCTGTGCTTTGTGAGCTCCATTGGGTGATAACTGGAAACCTGTGTTTCAGAAAAGGCACCTACTGATGTTCTATGAATCTTTATGATTTTCTAGTGTGAAAATTATTAACTGTAAACATTTGAATTGTTATAAGTAAGCTTTGTGTTCCCCATAAGGGAGCTGTTATATTTTGCTTTGATTGAGCAGAGAACATATATGTAAGATTTTAAAATTAACCATGGTTCATAACCTGTTGGACAAAAGTGACATTAGTTTTAGGATTGGAGCTGTCAGTGTTTCCTCTACTGTTGTGGCAGTACTTAGTTCACTTATTTTTATCCTGTGCAGTAGAAACTCTTCACGGTTTTGGTTTTCTGTGTGTAGCAGTCATCCAGCTGTAGGAATGATAGCAGAGTAAGCCGATTAGCATGATTGATACTGCGTGTCAGGGGACTGGCATAATGGGCTACCGTTGAGACCGCATTGTGAAACCACGCGTGGATGAGGTAATCTCATTAGATGATTAAAACCTTCATTGAGTCTACCAGATTGCAGAGCTTTCAGTTGTATTGCTGTTGGGAACTGATGCTAAGTAAGTGTAGTGCTCTCCTTGGAGTGATGCTGAAATGGAGAGCTTGCTGGGTTTTTCTCCTGGATAAATGTCGCGGCAGCTGGAGGCGGATGGGGGATGTTCCATCTTTCTGTGTTTTAAAGTAAGGATCTGGATGATGGCATTATTTTCTTTTAAAATCAGTGTCAGGCTTGTGCTAGTTGAGTTTTCTCATGCTTCATTGTTATTTATGAAGTTCTGTAGTATTAGTGTTAAAAGGATACGTTTCTGCTTTATGTGGCTTCCTATGTCCCTACAGTGAAGGAGAATATGACAGTGCATATCTCAGTTCTGTTTTTATAAGGTAACTGTGTTTTTTCTCAAGGTTGGCTCTGTCTTGACCCAGGATTATGTGTAGTGTAAGTGTGGTGCTCCTTATCCTCTTGTCTGTCCTGTTCATAAATAGTGTGGCAGGTAGCACATGCTCGTACTAGAGCTGGTGCTATACAGAGATCCTGTTTGACTTGTCATTTGCTACTTGTTTTAAGGAGCTCATTGAAAAAGTAGTATACTTGACTAGTCATATACTTGAGCTCTGTTTTTTCTAGCGAGGTAAAATGGAAAACAGATGTTTCTAATTCTGGGACTTCAGTGTTACAGTATTATAAATAAATTATAAATGCAGAATTACTAGAACAGAATTTTGGAAGTTCAAGGCGACTATTCTGGGCCTGGCAATAACTACTGTTGCTCTATAGTTGTGCTGTTGGAACAGTTAAGGGACTTCAGGTTCACCAAGTCAGAGTGTAAGCTAGGGAGATTAACCCATGATTGTATTTGTTACTCTGCCTTTCTTATTTAAAATTTGTAACTTTTTCTGATTGTATAGGCTAGTTCTAGTATCTGAAAAATCTGTAACGTTTATTGTTTCATACGTACTTGCTTTCAACTCTGTCTGTAAACTGAGTGCCGTGCTAAAACAACTAAACAACCTGTCTCAAAACATCTCTCCTTTGATGGAAATGAGGAGAAAAATCTTTTTTAATTACATTTTTTAGATAAATATTGGGTAGAATGGAGAACTGGTGTCACCTGCCTGAGCTGTGCAGAAGAGGGGAGGGTGGTAAGGCTGAGCCTTATCATTAGGGACGAAGTGGGAGATCTGGACTACCCAGAAAAGTATGTTTTGTCCTTATTCTTTGTTCATAAAGAAAACAAATAATTCTCTATGCAGAGTGAAATTTTGATGATGGTGACTTGTGCTTTGAGAACTACTTTTACTTTCACTGTAAAAAACAAAACAAAACAAAAAAAAATCTATATCCAGTGTTTCTTTTGCCTTGAGTTAAGCATGCTGATTGAAATTGCTTGATACTATCTCTGTATGAAATGTTCAGGAGTTATTTTGCTGAGCATGAACCAACTCTTGAGCCATTTTTTTAAATATATATTTTTTTAAACCTTATACACTTCCCAAAATAGCATGTTCACAACGTATTTTGCACCACTGTTGTTGTGTGCTGTTTTCTTCCTCCCCCCCCTTGCTGCTCCCTCTCCATAACAGCCCGGTGGGTGAACCCGAGCAGCAGCTCATGTTCTGCCTCTTTGCTGTTTCTTCTGTGATCTGTTTGTTGAGCTGGCTGGCCGGCCTCCAAAAGTGCAGGAGTGTGTTTATACATCTAGCCTAACAATAGTATCATAACAGCAATTTGTTTAACTTGGGCTGGAAATAACCTAAATATTGTGAATCAAAGAGAAAGCAGTCATTTGTATATGCTTCTCTACCGTGTCAGCTCATTTCTGTTGTGTCTGATAAAATCACTGAGAAGTCTCTTACATTCTGTGGGGATTTTATCAGTTCTGTCGGTGTGATGTGATATCTGTTTCAGGTGCTTAAAGTTCAGCTATAGCTTTTTGTCCAGGCAGCATCATGTGCTGTCATCACCCTGCTCAGGTAGAAGGTGTTTAATTTGTATGTTTAGTTCAAGCACATATTGTTGCAGAAAATCATCTATCCCTGCTGCTGTAGGGAGGGCATTCGTAGTATAATGAACTATTATAATTCATTCAAGTATAATAAACTGCCTATGCTTTTATTGCAGTATCTGAGAGGAGTTATGAGGCGTGGAAAGCACACAGCTTTCTGGTTTGCCTATTTATTAGTTACCAAATGCAAGTTGATTGATTGGCATACTTTAGTTAAGGTGCCAAGACTTTGGTGTAAGTGCACTGTATTGTTACTTTGGTCACCAAAATAATTTTCTTCTGGATTGAAGCAATTTGGAAGGTGTCCATCACCAGCTAATGTGAGTGGTCCTAGCAGAGTTTAGACTCTTAATATGCCATAGGACCTCATGTTTTAAAGTTTATGGTTTCTGGAAGCAAAAAGATGATGCATGTTTTTTGAACCAGAATGAAGCGATACTAAAACTTAAACATTCTCGCTTTATCATCCCATCCTCAGAATCTTCTGGTCTTCACAGTGCAGCGATACAACTTTGCTTTAGTAAAATCTGAGTTGGCCAGTCTGTAAAGTCTATCTTATTTTCTGTGGAAAAATTGGTAACAGAGAGTAAGAATGGTCGTTCCCACCAGTCTGGCATGCCAGGACGTTATCAAAAGTGAGAGTGTATTTATTTCCATGTCATTCAGTCTTTGGTCTCCCTGCCTATCAAGAAAAATGAGTGCTCTCGAATCATGTAGTAGCTTCAGTGAAGCGGCACCTGTCTGATAGGGAGCTGACTGCTGCAGTACAAATAATGTGATATTAGTAGGTGTCTTGTCTTTGCAGTTGGTGACAGTGAAGATATAGTCATTCTACATCAGTGTTTTCTAAAATTATGGTCTGGCATTGTTATTATTGGTGTTACCAGTTCTTCTGTCATGATTCATGTTGTGAATAAGCAGCTTCAGCTCTGCAGCTTTCTAGAAGGAAGAGGCCTGCAGCAGAGGCAAATACGTGTTCAAATGTGAAGGTGAGCAGAGTATTGTTTAGAGTAGCTATTTTTTTTCTGTATTTTTGTTAGCCTTTCAGGTCTAGGAGGATGGTATATGGTTGGTTGGGGAAGCAGAGGAGGCACCCCCTTGAAGATCTCAGTATGTCTTATATCTGTTTAGCATTGAGGGTAAATGACAGCTTAGGAAACCTGTGTGAGACCTATGTTGGATGTAAAAGAAAACTGCACTCCTCTGCCAAATCTCACCTGTTTGAAATGGTGTACAGTGGCCTCTCCTGCCTGGGGACTGCTGGCAGTGCTGGTGAGCAGGAGGGAGGTGTGATGTGCAGGGCCCCGTGCAGAGGGACCTGGCAAGCGGCACACAGCCTGACTATAGCAGCATCCCTCTCGCCTTGCTGTACCCCGTGGACAAGTGGATCCCTGTCATACAACCTAATACAGGTGGCACCAGAATTCCCTGGGGAAGGAAAGATGCCAATGTAAGGGGAGGTGGAGGGGAATGAGAAGCCTCCTTTGTTTGCTTGACAATTGATAAGTTGTTGTGGTGGCATATCTTTTTTTATATCTGTATTTAAATCAAATTAAATCACTTGTGTATCTTACTGGGTTCTATAAATGGTGTTGTGATACATCTTTTTAAGAGTTGGAAAATTTTTTACAAGATATTAAATTTTGTTTCTGATTTCATGCCTCTTATTGTTGCCCCAAAGCTTTTCCCATTTTAAGGATTGAAAAGTGGTCGTCTTTAGAAGTAGAAAACACTTTTTCAGTGACATTCTGATACAGTTGTTGAAAGATAATCAGTGTTACAGTAATTCTAGCAGTCGTTATTATTCATAAATGGCTCCAGAATGAAAAGGGTTAAATTAGGAGTTCAGACAAAGTACCTGCTGAGGTAGGTTGTTTTGTCCATTTGAGGTTACCAGCTATTAAAAATATTTTTAAAACTGGTACATGTGTACCTTATAATTCTGTTAGATGACAAGCAAAATGTAGAAAAACATGTTTTCCCCTTTCCACAGTTACATTGTTCCTGAAGTGCTGGCAGGAGTAGGAGCTTCCAGTCAGTAAACAAAGTAGATGCAGTTTAGATGTATAGGGAGCCCATAAATTCAGTAACAAGGCGTCCAGTTTTAGAGTTCCTTTGCTGCTTGTAAGTTAAAAATTAAACATTTTTATAGTAAGTGAAACTTCTTATGGAACTGTAACAAAAAGGTGTAAATAGCAGTTGGATAATGCAGTGCTCGCTTTTCACGTCAAAGAGCAAAGCTTAAAAATGTGAAGTACTTTGCAAGCCAGATAAGGTAAAGGGACAGTAGCACTTGAATCTGTTCAAAACTATAAAATAAATATAAATCTGATGGGTTTTAAGTTCTCATAGGAGTGTTGGTGGTTTAACGATAGTTTGGGGTTTTTTTGTTTAATCTATTTTTAATGTTCTTTTCTCTATTCCATGGTGTGATCTGATACAAATGAAGAAATGAACAATCTCACTGTACTGAGCAAACAGCAGGCTAATTGTTCACTTTTTATCTAGTGTGCAGAGGAGGAGGGGAAGAGTTTGTGATGAGATCAGAAATTCTAGGGAATTTTTATTTTCCATGATTCTCTAAGTTACTCATCAGAAGGATGCTGTTATTAAAAAAAACACAACCACCACCACCTCCGAAAGGATAAATGCTTATAAGGAGAAATCCTTCTTAGCACTAAAAGGTAGAGATGAATGATGATATTAAATGTCTTGAATTTGTGGGCATTTCCTAGATGACAGAGGTGATATTAAAGGGCATTTTGCCTCATCTTGTTCTTTATCCAAAGGAATCCATGGCATAAGAGTTGCATTTTCAGCACATTCAATGTTGAAATCATGCCATTTAAATTATTTATCCTTAGATGATACCAAATATGTTTGTATTCATCAGCTGTCTAGATGCACAAAGCCTGACTTTTCTTACCATGCTTAGATGAAGTCTTAGATGTGGGATGCTTTTAGCTGAGCTAGATGGGAGCACTGGCTATTTGGTGAACTAAATGGCCTTTGTCTGTGAGGTGGTGGGCTGTAGGGGGCTGCTCAGCTGGAGCTGCAGCACAGCTGTGGAAGCTGGCCTTGGAAACGAGGGCTGAGGAACAAGTTCCTTCTTTCATGACACAGCTACATAAAGATATTCTTATTTTTCTGTGTTTACTTACTTCTTGTCATATGATGCTTACAGCAAAAGAGTATTAGTCAAAATGACAAGAGCTGTGAAATGAGATTTCTCCCAGCAACTGTTGAAGGAAATGCTTCATTTTTGGAGAAAATGACATGAAGCTTCCTATCTTTTCACTTACTTAGGCTAAGCATACAAACTTAATTCAAGGTGAGTCTGGGAAGAAGCATGATTATATCTCC
>NW_010158973.1:52370-65735 GCF_000695765.1 Mesitornis unicolor | reverse complement strand
CCAAATATGCTAACTCCTTACTTCTTTATTTATTTTTTAAGTTAAGGCTTCATGGACCCTGGGGGTTGGCCATTAATTTTAGGCCATTGTGTGAATGCTCACTACTTAAAAATAGTCATGGAGCCAACCTTGCTTCCTTTCAGGGTTTATCAGTTGGAAGCATCTTCTTTTTCTCCTATGTGGAAGCAAAGACTTCTCTGGATTGATGATTTGATCTGTATAATGGAAAATCTAGGCAGGATATCCTTTCTCTGTTATTCCTTGGTGTGGTGGCATCAGGTTTTGTCTTAAAATGGGGGAAGGGAAAAGGAGGATCTTATTAACAAAGTGGTTTCAAGGGACTCTTAAACTGCAGGCTTGCAGAGGACCTCGTATTTACTCTCGTTGTTGAACCATTTGTTTCACGCTACTATTCTACCACGTCAGTGGTGATTTCTGCTGCTGTGCTTAAAAGCTCCCTCATGTGCGATATGAACGTCTTGTATTTGGAAGCTGTTGTGGGTACTGTACTGAAATATATCATGAGGGGATTCTCTGTTATTTTGAGCACTTGCAGACCTTAATGAAATAGTGGACTGACAGGCTAGATCCAGTCTGATAGTGCAGAAATGCGGTGCCTTAGCTTCCCTTGCCAAAAAAAAGAGTATTTCTATTGCAATTCTATGATTAAAATGCCTCTAAAACCAAGCAATGCCTAATGTTCAATAGAGGTACAATGAATGCCTGATAAAGTATGTCCATGGGGTAGCAAACATACTCAAAATTGTGTTAGAACATTGTTATGACCTTGCATTTCAGCATACCTGTAACCACTCCTCTGTGTAATACTCCTAGCCTGAGACTTTACGTGCCATTTACAAGGCAAAGGATGTTATCAGCTCTTGTGATTGTGGAAGAACCTTTTGATTCAGTCATCTTGTGTTCAGGACAAGGAGTCTGTGTAAAAATGACACTGACTTTTATCCCCCCCTCCTTCCCTTCTCCAGAAAGCACAGTGTAGCTCTTGTACAAGAGGTGAGTCCCTCTCTGAGTTGGTTCATTCTGCTCCTATCATTGTGACCTGCATGTGGTGTGACATAACTGCAAAGCAGGAACCTGAGGGCTTTGGGGAGGGATGGCAGAGGCAGGGAGTGATTGTGGGTTTGCAAAATAATCATTAGCTCGTACATGGGGTGCACCCAAAAAACATTAGAACTAATGAAAATAAATGCTTTAATTGCCCGTCTGGAGTTTGGAATCTGTAACCCTCAAGTGTTCATGCCAAGATGTTAGTACAGTTTAAAGACAACTTAAAGCACAGGAATTTTTTATTGGTAATGAAGGTGTGGGGACATTGCTTGGGCTTCTACTTGAGGAGAGGATAAAGATCCGTTCTCTTACACCACAAAGTGCACCTTGGCCACTTAGAATTAACAAAGGTCATTTTCATATTAGCAAATTGTTCTGTGACTTTCCATCACTGCATTTTTTATAGCTTTAACTGCAGTTTTTAAATGAACTGCTGGTTACATTTCTTATCAAAATGTTGTGTTATTCTAAGGGACACATACCTACTATTGATCTAAAAGCTCAGATAAAAATATTTGAAAAAAAGACATAAAGCTGTAATAAACGTCTACTGCGATTGTTTGCACTGTTGGAAAATTAAGATCATTGTTATATGATAGGCTGTGACTTAAATGCAGGCTCTCAATATATGCAAGGATTTGTACCTCTGTGCTCTTCATAGTGTTTTTCATGGCTTTTAGCCTCGTTCAACTTAGGATCTCTAGCAAATGTTGTAAGTCTATGTAGATAACATGCTTTTTAAGCGACTGTTGAAAAACCAAAGCAAGGGAAGTTTTTCAAATCGTAAGCCCACCCCTCATGTATTAAATCATTCGGAATCTTACAATTGCTGTTATTTTCAGTCCATTGTGTCTGCTTCCTGTTGGTCAAAGGTTATGAGGATAGGGTGGTGTAGAGTGAGGTGGGAAGCCAGCAGGAAAAAGAAAGCTTTGCTTATTTTGGGGTAGACACAACTACAGAAATGGCCAGGACATTGCTTACATTTTCTGAAGACTTGAAGAGGTAAACTAGAAAAAAACCTTGTTCTTGATGTTGTTTACTTTTTTGCTTTGTAACTTAGATATATGGAGAATGAATTGGAATAAGTAAACACAAGCTTCCTGAAAGTGTGTTATTGTTTTGCTTGACAAATGTGGTTTTTTAATTAAAAAAGAGGTGTAGCTTTTGTTTTGATTTACAAGTTGACTTGGTAATTCTGTTTCTGAAGCAATAGCCTAAACCTCTGTTTGTTCACTTGTATGAGGCGGGGAGAAAAAAATAAAGTTATGTGCTGCAAAGTGCAAGTAGCAACTCTCCGATGTATTGCTTTAGTACATTACGGGCACATGTGGGCATGTGTAGATGTGTTAATACAGCCCTCTAAAACACTTCGTTTATCTTAATATTTGTATTGTTATTCAAGAACCATCTGTAATTTCTTGGCTGCTAGAACACAAGTGTGAGTACTTGAGTTTTGTCAACAGAGAGGCTTGGAGTGAGCTGCTGTGAGCAGTCGTGGCTGCCCAGGGCTCAGGTTCCTCCGGCCGCGCAGCTCAGCTTAGCGCAGCCTATGGGGTAGGCAGCTGCGGCAATGCCATTCGAAGGGTTTGGGTTCAGAACAAATCTCGATTCAGGAGGTTACTCCGGATGGAGGGAGAAAAGATAAATTGGTTGTGGTGGTTAAATTCTGCAAAGCTGTTAGTAGCAATATATGACGTGGTGGTACTGGTACAGTCTAGGAAAAATAGAAAACTTTTTTACATGAGTTGATAAGAGTGAGAGGAGCGTTTTGTGAGCTACTCAATTGAACTAGAACATCATAATTGTCAAGTATGGTGGTATGTAGTTAAATTTGCTATTGGTATGTGATGTGTCTGATTTTTAAATTTATTAACCATTTTGTTACTACCAGTGAGTTACTTGAATCTAGAAGTTTGCAGTGTTGGCAAAAAACATTATTTCTGTAATAACAGAAAGTCAGTTTAATTAGCATAGGAAAAAAAGCAATTTATATATCATAACGTTTTGTAAATAATTATGACTTTGTACTTGTTTATTTTGAAATTATTTTTCCTCTGGAGTTCTTTAGGTCTGTTCTGTTAAGGAAAAAACCTCTGAGCATAGTTGCTAAATATTCGCTGTCATTTAAAATGAGGATGTACATATTGGAAATGGTACTGACTTTTACTTTACCTTAGCAGCTTTACCTTAGCATTTTCTGTTCTTAGCAGCTCTTCCTGCTGTGTCTGCACACTTGGTTCATGGACATTGCAGATTTGTGATGGAAAAGCTAATAATTTTCCTAAAATGTAAACGCTGAGCATGCCCTTCCTAATTATTCCCCTTCCCTGGACTCAGGAATTCCTTGCAATGCCTCACAGTATTTAAAAAGCACTGTGTTGGTTCCCCCTGTAATACCTTGGCAGAACAGTAGATTTTCTGTAGCTTTCCCTTTGCTATGCCTGAGTAAAGTGGCATGAGCAAGCATTGCTCCTTTCGTTGCAGTAATTGCAGCTGACTCATTTACAAAAGAGTCCTGCTTTAGTCTACAGATACTTGATTTATGAAAATGTCAGCTAGTGTACAGATTTGCTTTTTCAACAAATGGAGTGTCAACTTGTCCTGCATTTAATTTGTAGGGATTATTTAAAACAGTGTCTGGAATTTCCTTTGGAGAGTTTTCCATGTGTGTTAATGGATGTGTAGGAGCTGCTTTCATTGTGCAGACATCTAGCAGGCTAGTCAATTGGGAGGTAATTTGTAGAAATTACGGGGTATCTTTGCATTGTCCTCCTTAATTCATTGTTAAATCTCCCTTAATTCATCCTGTGTTACTGAAGTTGGAGAATCTGCTGCTTCTGTAGCTCAAATCCCTTTTCTTTTACAGGTAGTACGAAACACGGTATTTAAGCCTATGCGTTTTGTTGAAGAGATGATGTGCAGAATGCTTGGCCTCTGTTGTCATCTGTAGAAATCTGTTTTGTATGCAGCATGAGCATGCTTGAGTGATCCAAACATGAAGCAGTGAAGCATGTGTTGTATGTTGAAACTGCTGTGTCCTTTAAAGGAGCCAAACTAAGGTCAGAAGTTGCATGTTTTTACATAGTTCTAGCATCTTGCTTTTCTTGTACATAAGCCTTTCACAGGTGATGAAGATAGATATCTACACAGGCAACTAAGAGGAAAAAAGGTGAGAAAAAAGGAGAACTCTGAATCTGTACAAAAAGCACTGATCTTGTGACCTGAAAGAATGGAGATTTTTCACACCTTGTTGCAAACACCACTTCAAAATGGTTGTTCTGCAAGGAAATGAAAAAGGAATAGAGGAAAAAATATATGGTGAAACATTTCATCCCTGGCCATTAGTGGGTAAGCAGCTGTTGAAATCAATGGACTGTAGGCTTGACCTTTCAGCTTTAGATTTATTGTGGCTTCATACATCCTATTTTTAAAATTTTTTTTCTGTGCACCGCTCTCATGCAACTTGTCACAGCGTTCACCCATGAGCTCTGGGTAGTGGAACTCAAGTCAGACACAGTGCAGCTGGAGTCTTCTCTGGCTGGTCTTGTTAAGGGGGTCTTGTCAGCACTGCAGTAAATCCCTGTGATAAGTAATGTTCAGAAACTTCAAAAACAGGGCAGAACCTATCCTGAATGTTTTGCTTTCTTAGATTTAGGCTTGTGGGGGGAAGTGAAGTGACTTCTAATTAATAACTGATGAAAAGACTCAAGCAACTTAAAAAACACCCAAGAAAACAAAAAGCAAAAACCAAAACCAACAAACCTTTGATGAATACACAAAAACATTACTTTTTAAATAAATCATGTGATGAAATGGGTGGTTGTATGTACTATCTCAGAGGCTGATCTTTAGGAGGGATCTGAAGGAAGGAGATGTTGTGCCCTTGCTTATTGATTCAAGAAGCCTTTAGAAAGCTGAAGAAAGATGAGATGCGCAAGAGAAGGAAAAACAAGCCAAATCTGGTCTCAGTGGTAGAGCAAAGCAATAGGAGGTGACTTGCAAAAGGGAGAGAGTCAAGTAGGTACATTGACTTTACTGAGAAGAAAAGACCCCAAAATTAGGAAAAGAGGCTCAAAACTGCATTAAACATGTCAATAAATGGAGAACTTTAAAACAGAAGATGATGTGATCAGAATGAGAGAAGGGAATTGTCCTGGCAGTATTATTTTAAATAGGAGGAATATGGGAGAGGCTAGAGAGGGAGGTGATCAGAATATGCTTGTGGAGGAAAAGCTCAAACTGTGGAAGTGTTTAAAGAAGCAAACCAAAGATAGTGTAGATGTGTGGGTAGGGGACATTCAACAGATATACTTCTCCTTACACCATGAGAAGTGTTATGTTTTCATTGCTGACAAAGCAGTGAGAGGAGATGATGAAGCTAGTATCTGTGATAGGGAACATGTTGCTGACGAGACTGTCAGGGAGTTATGTTTTAGCCATGCAGGGTGGGTGCTGTGAAGTAGAGCAACTAGAAGTGAAAAGGTAAGTTTGCAATTGATCAGAAATGACAGAATATGTATAGGTATGAGAAGTGGATACGATGATACAGGAAGATGGAGGGGTGATCTGGTCACTGCTCCTAGCTTAGAGACTGTGAAATGAGGGCTCAGGTCCTGGCTCTGCTGCAAATCTCCTGTTTTATTGCTCTGTATAGCTCTCTGAATCGCTTCTCCTTTGGGGAGGACATGGTGATAATTCTCCGGTGGGCAGTAGTGTCGCAGGGAGAAATTTATGCTTTCTATTAGAAAACTTCTGACATACTACTGAAAATTAAGTATTTATTGAAGTAACTGAGGCTACCAGTCTTCATAAGGATCAGTTTAACATGAATTAGATGATACAGACCTGGCTGCAGAATTATACTGGGAATAGGTTTATGGCTTTAAAAAAAAATAAAAAAGGGCAAGAACCCCCATGCAAAATGGAAAGGACTATGAAAATATTCAGTTAATTTTAGATTCACAAAATGTAGCAGCAGTTAGTGCTACATTGCTTGAAATTTATTTTCCCCCTTTGTGGATGCATTAATTAGTGGTGTAATGCTGGGAGATGAGTTCACATGCTGAAACGTCAGTTATCAAAAGCAGTGCTCATGGTAAATCCATGTAGAAGTATTGTTCTGCTGTATTTGCCATGTTTTCTTTTGTTTGTTTAACAAGCTGAAGTTAGAATCAACAGCACAAGACTACAAAATAGTGACAATAGTTTGAAAACAGGAAATTTTGGCCTTGTGTGTATTCGGAACAGATGATCAGGATGATGGCCAGGAGAGTGGAAACTTCCACTGAGACTGTTTTTTCCTTATTTTGCTCAGTGAGAAAAGATGGTGCTTCCTGGAAAACAAGTCTTAAGTATTTAAAGAAAGTTGTAATGTATCCAGTATTTTCCTTGTGTCACACTTGTTTATTTTGCAGCAATCTGTTTACACTTCTTAGTTTTAATGCTACTAAAAGTAGAATGTTTGGACTATTGTCAAATTTTAGAAAAGCAGTTTCTGCTCTTAGAATTAAGATACTAAGCATAATTTTTTTTGGGCTCTGTTTAGTTGTTCTGCCATATGTTTCAAAAAAAAGGGAGGAAAAAAAAAAGCGTCATTTTTACAGAAGAGGATGGCAGTTGCCAGTAGGTGTTATGCCAATGATTTTCAGAAGTAACTAGTAATTACATATTCATCAGCCTTCAAAAAAAAGAAAAGTTTTAAAAAGATTTCCAGGAAATGCCGTCTGAAAAACACTCCTTAATTTATTTCCATGTAAAAATATGTAAGTGTTAATTTCTCAGGGAAAACATCAGCCGAAATATTGAAATTTCACTACGTTGGAGTTGGTTCTGCAAGCCTGAAGAGTAGCAGGTGGGAAAAGTAAAGTTGTCTACTTGAAGCACCATTACCAAATGTGACCTCTTCTAGCTACTTCCCGGCAGTCCTCCCAGATATATCCCTTGTGGTGTGGAGCTCATCAATGACGGTTGTCTCTGGTCTATGCCTACCACAAACAGGATTTAAAAAGAAGCACAGTGTGAAGGAGCACGTATTTTTATTCCATTTGAGTTTCTACTGGGATGCAGAGCACAGGTCTAACACATGAGTCAGTGAATTTGTGTCAGTGGGGTGTCTGGCTCTGGGTATGAACAGAACACCTGGGCACTAGAAATGCGGAGGCAGAAAGGAGAAGGAATACTCAACTTCTGTTAGTGTTCCTTCTTCCTGTTGTTTGACAAAGAGATATAGAGCAATTACAGAGTCGTTTAACATTTGTGCTGAGGAGAAAAAAAAAAAGGAAATGGAAAGGGAGAGGGAGAGGGATGGATGAAATAGATGAGAGAAAAATGTATAAAGAAAACTTGATCTCAGCAGACACGTGAAAAGGCTGCAAGAGTAGGTTCAGGACTTCAAAATTCTCTCCTGCACATTTGTTTAAGTGACCTTGGGCTGTTTTTTGCTGTTTTGTTTTTTCTTTTTCCTCCTACTTCTCTCACATTCTGCATGTCTTCTATGTACTTTGTAAGTTGTTTTGGAGCACAGAAATGTTTTGTCATGTGCTTGTGAAACCCCAAGTGTTCTTTTGGATCCTTCCCTGTGCCCCTGGGTAAGTCACTTCTTTCTTCCAACTCTTAGTTGACTTCTCTGGGAAAGGAGGATGCCAAATACTGCCCTTTTAGAGTACTCTTTGCGGAGTACAGAGAGGAAAACCGAAGCACAAATGTCTGCACATTTGAGAGATGAGAAGGAAAGTTGAAGATTCATACTTTTATTTCTGGGTGTACTGGTCATAGATGGGAGAAAGATGTGTTAGTGCTATTACTGGAGCAGGATTTGATACTGGGGGAAAGTTGTGTTAGTGGTATTACTGGAGCAGGATGTGATACCCTCTTTGGCTTAGCCAGTGCTCAGCAATTTTGGAGGTTTTTTTGACTGGAGACTATCCAAGAGAAGAAAGGTGGTAATTGTGCTAGAAGAGGAAAACCAGCTTTAAATAATGTGAGGATTATGGGTAATAATACTTAGCAAACCAAGGAAGGACAATTGACCAGTTTGTCTCTAAGCAGAGTTACTTGACCACATGAGAGCAAATGCTGTAATAAATTGGCCAGAAAAAGTTGTCTTTGATTTAACATTTCTACGCTTTTATTTAAACATTTCATGTAATTATTTTGGCCTCTTGAACAACAGCTTGAAAAGTTCAAAATGGAAAGTTAAATCCTTTTTAAAATATAAATGTAAATTATCTACTCTATCCTGTCCCTTCCTCCTTCCTTTCCCTCTCCATTTACACATACATCCCCTGTTTCCTACGTCTTTGAACTACAGCCAGCAGCTGAATGAGGTACAATTTCAAATATATATGATGGGGGAGAGGAGGAATCCATAAATGTAAGGATTAAGGGAGGTATAGCCTAAGTGTGGTTGACAACTTTTTCAAAAGATACACATTTTGTAAGGAGATTATATTGTAAATCCTCTGTACTGCATAGAGGTTTAGCTACAATCTTTAAAAAAAAAACAAAACCAAAAAACCAACCGAACACACAAAAAACCCAAACAAAACCCAAACCCAACACTGCTCAATAATGCTTTCTGACGATTTCTTAGCTGATTTTTACGCTTTTGAATCAGCAGTTTGCATGTATGTGAGTGGAAAAACTAATCCTTGGAATTTCTTGGCTTTGCTTTGTAACCTACTCAAAGTGTTGTCTGAAAAGTGCAAATTCCACTGTTCCTTTGATCATTTCATGCTCTGTGGGTGAGCTGCTTGTCACATTTTAGACTCCTTCACAAACAAGCAAACAAGCTTGTTTCTATAGTTATGATGGTCTCATGATACGATGGTCTCATGATACAAGCAGGACAATGTTTGGCAAGAATGGCTATGTCCTGTGTTAGGCCAGCTGATACGCTTTGCAGCTCAAAGCAGAAAACAAGCTGAGAGGCACACAAGGCCTTTCTTAATCTGAAATAAAAGCAGCAAACCTCATTATTGGCTTTGTAATAAATTATTTTAGAAACCTTCACAGGCTTTTTGGTAAACTCTATTCTGATGACATTTGCTATGCTACACTTTTAAAAGGAACAGTTTTGCTTCTGAGTTAGGTGTGTGATCTGCATGCAGTAGTATCCAAAATAGGATTTAGTATATATATAAAATGTATAGAACCTACTAGCTATTTCTTTGACTTCTAAACTTCGGGCAGTTGACTCCTAGCACAGAAAACCAGTGTTTAATAATGGATGGCTGATAATGTGACAGATAATTAGTACCTATAATGTGACAAATAATGAGTACCTATAATGTTCCGGTGGCTTAAACCAGTTGTGTCTTTTTTTGGTGATTACAAGAAGTAGTTGTATGGTCTGTAACATGCTCTGTAAAAGAAAATGCAAAATTCTTAAACAAGAGTGCCCAAAGGCAAAAAAAATAATTTGCACAAATACATATTTGCACATGTGCGCACTCTCTTTTAGAGGTTTCTCTTCAGACAGCAATTACTGCAGAAGCTCTTTTCCTTACATGTATAGCACAGTATTCTGTACTTCAGGGAAGCAGTATACAGCTTTCATTACAATGACAAATACTGAAATGTTAAAAATAGATCAAGCTTTAAGAATCCCAGATATTTTCAAATAACAAAGAGTGATTTATGTGGGCTCATTTTGCACGTTGACAAAATATAGAGGCGCTTTTGTACTATGATTAGCAAGGATGCTGATGTCAGTTCACTTGTCTAGCTTTAAGCTTTATTCTGCTGCTAAATTGTGCTTTGTACTGTAATCCACAGAACCTTTGTATCTGCCTTCTTAGTGTGTAGTTTATGGAATTGCTTTTGTTTTTGAATATAATCTGTGCCAGTTTCAGTGAGTGTGACTCATTATATGACTGAAATAAACATTCACATATGCACTGTGTGAAAACTCGTCAAAAATAGTAGCAGGTGCTGTTAGACTAAATTTGATGCTTTAACTATTTCATAGTTGCTATTTTGTAGCCAAAAGGGCTAAAAGCAAAGTCCGTTTAGCTGGTTTGTTTTCTGGATTTTTAAGAGTCCTATTTACTCATTAATGCTCAATAGTGATTGCCAGGATTGCTAGGAGTTTTTCACTCCTTAACACAGGTCTAGCAATAAACTTCCAGAAGAGGCACACTTGGTTTGTACACAGTTGATTTTTTTTTTTGTTTGGGTTTTTTTTACGTGAATTGTGACACAAAATGTATCAGTAGCTCTTTTCCTTCTTCTGTGCCTAACCTCTTTCCTCCTGACTTAAGCTTCAAATATTTCATCTGAAAGACTAAAGGCTGAGGTTAAAGATAAGGTTGGTTTCTGAAGAAACAGTGTGTAGCCGTTCGGTTCCTAGCAGTTATCTGTGATCGATCTTGTCTGAAGAGAGCCTCAGATACTACAGTTTCCTGTTATCCCAGCATCTCAGTTGTCACTTGATTTGGAAACAGAAAACAAAACAAACTTTGCCAGTGTGTTTTTTTTTGGGGAGGGGTCACTGTTAAAAAGCATTTATCAGCTGTGGTACTAGCAAATGCTCACATTTGAAATGTAAATTGAAGGGGTTTCATTAGTTACATCTTCCACTTCTGTTTTACTGCTCACCCAGATAAACTTACTGCTACTGTGAAAATAGTTGCTTGAGACCTTTACTTAATTCACACAGTTTAGCATTTGAAGGCATATGCTGTATTCACTACTAGAATAAATATACCTGTTTTATAAAGTATGAAAGTTATCTTAAAATTAAATAACTTTTAGAGGCTTGGTAGTTGGAGAGTGGATCACAAGTCTTAATTAAGCTGTCTAGTATTTTTCCCTTTCTCCTGACTTCTGTATTATCATTTCATTATAGCTTCCTAAGCCTGATACCCAAAAAGGGCATGCCCACTTGACAAGGAGGGTTTTGTGAGCCTCTAGTGTAAGGCTGACAGCGCTAGTTCAGAGCTGGAAGATGGCAGTGCAGTTCTCGCTCTTTGCCCTTTACATCCTCCCTTCAGTAGCTTGTTTAAAGATAACAGCTATGTAAAGATGAAATGGAAACTCTTTTGTATCTCAACAATATAGCTCTGAATCTTTTCCTAATACATAGTAAGAAACTCTTGTTTTCAAAGCTGCATCACAATGTGTAAAGGAAATCACATGTCTCTACCTCTTCTGGGACCATCCTTGCTGATTTTGTTCCTTTACTTGGTTACCATGCACCCAGGGCTGGCTAAAGGGCAAACTTGCCCACCTGCATATGGGGGCTGGGGGAGGGTATGTTTGTTTGGATTTTTTATTATTTATTTCTTCTGGTTTGGTTTTTTTTGATTGTTTAGTTTTGGTTGGTTTTTTTTGTCCTTCCGAAAGACTTGCTTATGACCTTGTTTGACTATCCTAGAGAAGTTCTCAATGGGGTACCTTGGAGCATGGTATGAGTCTGTGGTGTAACATTCAGTGGCTTGGCTACTGCACTGATTTGCATGGGTCTCCAACTTTGCTAAACAACATAGAAACAAATGCACAAAACAGTGACAGCTTTCTCCTGTGACCAGGCTCTACTTTCAGATTTTTAGCTGTGGATGCAGTGTACCTCTTCTCTTGGACAATGGCAGTTTGTCTCGTTTCTTCTGCTGTGCCCATTATCCTGGCATTTGTGCACAGAAGGAAGCTTGTAGCATAGGATGCTGTATTGCTGGGAAAGCGGAGGAACCAAGATGCTATTGGTAATGCCAAGACACTTGTGTGCAAACCTTGGTCTCTTGGTTTGAGTTAGCATCTTTGGAGAGAATTATGCCAGGTGGTGGAGGCCCATAGGAAAGAAAGGCACCTGAGGAGTAGTTGGAAGATGAGGCACTTTAGTTGTGCTTTTCTCTCTGATCAGCTTCTTTCCATTTGCAGTGGCAGGAAGGTTGGTATAACAGGCATAGCTTCCAACTGTAAAATGTATTTCTTCTGTGGATGTACCTTTCACAGAGATTCTTTTTCTGTGGTAAATCCAGAACATTTGTTCTTTCTCCCCATCCCCATCACTAGCGCTCTACTATTTTCCAAAATAATAATGTAGCTCTTTTTCTGTAAGAAGTACTATTGTAGAGGTATTAAGAGGCTCTGAGTGCAGAGTTCCCCCTAACATCGAGGCCAAGCATACAGCGTAAGCATTGTTTTTTAAATGCAGGTTGCTATTGTTGAGTATCAGTAAAAAATTCAGAGTTAAAGTGCCCAAAGCAGCAGATACTGAAAACAAGACAATATGGAGCACTTAAAGCTATATTTTATTTTGTCATCCCCATGCCTACATCAGCTTCCTTCAGAAGTTTATTTTTTGGTTGTTGTTTTTTTCCCCTCCCCTGTCCACTACTTTTTTTAAACTGTATTTCTTTTCTCATTTTGTAAATGTCTTAAATACATATCCTCTTCTTAAAAACAAAGCTCAAATATAGAAGAAATAAATTTTAAAATACAAATTCAGTAACCCTCTAGTTCAGTTCTGTAGCAATATGTAAATAGATTGTGTTAAATGTAGGTAACTGGTGTGTAATCTCTGAGAGCTATAATTGAACCACTTATTATTACTCGGTTCAACCCAGGCTGAAACCTTACACAAAAGGTAGCAGTCTTAAAGTATGGTTTTCTGCTTCTAATTTTTCTGTTTTGTTTTTTTTTCTCTCTGTGATTTTCAGGCATGGAAGAGGAGATGGTTTGTGCTTCGCAGCGGCCGTTTAACAGGGGATCCAGATGTATTGGAATACTACAAAAATGACCATGCCAAGAAGCCCATCCGTATTATTGACTTAAATTTGTGTCAGCAAGTGGATGCTGGATTAACATTCAACAAAAAAGAGTTTGAAAACAGTTATATTTTTGATATCAACACTATAGACAGAGTTTTCTATTTGGTAGCAGACAGCGAGGAGGAGATGAATAAGTGGGTTCGATGTATCTGTGATATTTGTGGGTTCAACCCTACAGATGAGGGTAAGTTCTGTTGGTTTTTCAGAGAAAGTGCAATGCCTACACGCAAAGAATGTTTGAAAGATCAGATGACTATCTTTAGCTGGCATAAGTTTTAAAACTTGTATGCATTTGCTGTTGAACTTCCCTGTTACTCTAAAAAAAAAAAAGGTAAGCAGGACAGAGAGGTATATTAAGAATTTGTTACAGATTAGGTAAGCCATATAACTTGGATAATGCTCAAGTGCATGATGTTAGGTCTTGAGAGTGTTGGAAAAATCTGTAAGTAAAATCATGCAAAATAGAAGATCATCATAATCATCAAAGGAATCCCATTTGGTATAGAAACATATGGTTATGCAAGCAGGA
>NW_010158973.1:51486-52339 GCF_000695765.1 Mesitornis unicolor | reverse complement strand
AAATGTCAGGTTTCTAATATTACCATTTCTCTGTCTGCTTTGCAACTTAAAAAAAAAAAAATAAATCCGCCCCTCACTGGCCAAAATGAACAAAAAATAATTTGTAGTCGTCCACTACCCAGCTCTAATCCTACCAAAATAGACATTGTGTGAAAGCACCTTGTAGGAAACAGGATGGTGTGTTTAATTCATACAAATACATTGTGGCCATTGCTTGTCCTAAATCTATCCATATTTATTTACTTATTATTCCTGCATTCCTCATGGAGATTAGTGGGTTGCATGACTTGCTGTAGCTGAATGCACAATCCCAAGAAAAGATTAAAGAGGAGCAGTAAAAGGGTTATAAAGTGTGCCTGACTGAAGGGGCTAGATTTAAATATCTGTTTTTTTGTAGGGTTGTGGATATAGAGAGGTGGGGAAAAAAGTGCTTGCTTTGGCTACTCCAGCCAAATCTTCGAGAACGACTAGAAAATACTGTTGCTTTCTGAAGAGGGGCCCTTTTTCTCCTTACTGAAGTTTTGAATTGAAACTTTGTCATGGAAACTTTTCTATGAATTACCACTCTTAATAGCAAATTCAGTGAAGGGTACTTGTTTTGATAGTTCCAGCATGTTTTTATGACATCTTGAAGATAACCGAGACCACCCACAGCACATTTCTAAGAGCGATTGCCGTATGATTCAGTATTCAGTCTGCCAGGCATCAGTTACATACAGGAGAGAGGTAGGCAGGTGATTTTTTTTTTCAGTGGATAATAGACTAGCGCACCAGTGCAGCTGTGGGTAGGAGACACTCAGAAATCATTGGTTCTGGGGACAAATGAGGGATCATGTAAGTAAGGAGGAAAGGT
>NW_010158973.1:34633-51455 GCF_000695765.1 Mesitornis unicolor | reverse complement strand
CTCTTCTGTACACAAGAGTGCAAAGGAGCACATGTCCATTGCATGGAACAGAGAGGTAGGGTCAGCTCAAAGCCATTGGGGCCTTTTCTTGCCGAGAGCTGGTGTGTCACTAAGCCTTTTTCTGTTGATGTTATATCTTCTGTTGAACTGAAGATGAAACATGTTATGAATGCAGAGAGAACTTACTGCCCTCCCTGGCTGTTTGGACCAAAACTATTTTTTGCTTCGGTCAGTGGTATCAGTAACTTATCCCTATTATACTCTCATTGCATATCTTTGACATTTTAGCTTTGTCTGAATTATCCTAACACCTTTACTTTACAAAACTGAGAGTTGACAGTGCTGTCTGTTTTATGGGTTTATTAATGTCTTGCAATGTGTTGAGGGAGAATTAAAAAAGGAGACTAGGAAAGTCAGTTGCTGAGTGTCTGTGTGTTGCCAAGTTGTTACTTTTACAAGATAAATCTTTCTACTGATGGAACACCAAGTCATAAATGTACTTTATAAAATCAATATTAACCTACAGTTTATCATTAGAAGTTAAAGAATAGGTGAAGCCCGCTATTACTTTATTATGTAACTAAACAGAAATACTGTATGAGGCGTAACCAACCTTTGCTTTAGCCTGTGGAAGGGGACAATAGTTCTCCTTGGACTTGGGTGCCACCAGCCTATTGCTCCTGTTGTTGTGTGTTTGGAAACCCAGTCCAATTGCCTCCTTGGAGTCACAAAGAGAAAAATTACAAGATGGTGGTGGTCAGTGCTATTAGAAAATGAATACAGAGCTGCTGTTTTGGGACTGGGAGAAAGAGTTAATTATAACTGTGGAGAGAACCAAAAAATAAAGGTCACTTCAGTATTCACAGTAATTTCTAACTATTTAATGCTTCATTGTGACCTTCCAACTAGAGATTGATTTATTCACACAAAATATGTTCATTCTAGTGATCTGCAGTGTTACATTTGTATTTGGACTGAGTAGATAAATTTGTCCTTTAGTCACTTTTACAAGTCATTTAGTTTCCAGCTTTCCAACTGCATCACAGTATAGTGTAAGCTGTAATGATTACATTGCAATTATATTATATGGCTTTTTATAGGTACTTTTCTTTTGAAGTAGAGTTTACTATGATTTAGGTCTTCTAAACTTAAAAAGAAACATGAAGGAAATAATTTTTTAAAATAGGCTAAGTAACTTCTACTTTTGTAAAGAAATTTCTGGGTACATTTTATGCTTTCATCAGCTAATGCTTCTTGTTTTCAAATGGAAGCTGTGAAATGTCTGTAGCATCTTTTAAAAATTCATGTGCAAAGGTGGGAGGAGCTACAGATGAGCATGGGTTTTAGACTTACCACAGCGTTGCATACTGCACATCTAACATATTTTTTCTGCAAGGTCATAATATAATAGATCATTTAGAGGTTAAAATGTAACTATAAGCAAAAATGCGTTGCCAGTGTTTTTTGGGCTTTGAACTCCAGTGAGACATGTTTTGGAATGGAGAAGTCAAAATGGATGTGGGAAATGACTGTTTTCTGTCTGGTGCTCTGGAGACCTCAGCTGAAATACTACGGCCTGAGCTTCCAGAAGGATGAGGATAAATGGTTAAAGAACAGTAGAAACAGAGGGAATTTATTTCTTTTTTTCTTTTTTTCTTTTCTTTTTTTTTCTTCTCAAAGTGATTGATGAGGAAAAAAGTTGAAGAATTTGTTTTTTTCCGGGAAATAAATTACTGACAGAAGAGCTGACTTTCAAAGTATAAAAAGCTATGATAAGCAGGACATGGATCAGTTTTTACCTAAAGAGAGAAGTAATTTGTTTCCTTTTCAGTGAGCAATACAAGGATAAAGAAAAACCTTCTAAGGGTATTTAAGCATAGGCTGTGAAAGCCCTGCCCTTCAGTAGACATCTGTGATGAATGTTTTATACGTGATCCAGCTCCACGTTTCTGTAATTCAGTGGATTGCGTGCTTGGCAGAGCAGGGGAAGGAGGAACTAATCTTACTATATGCAAACATGCTACTTGCACATATTCATTTGAATGAAGATAGCAATAACAAAGTAAAGCAGAAGAAAAAAAGACAAGGAAAGAATGAGATGTTGAGATCTAAAATTACATTTACACAAATAATTTACACGTAGTAAAGAAGGTTTCTGTCTTTATAAGCACCGTACTTTGAAAGAGCTACAGCTTGCTTTACACACACCACTTTCAAAGATTGCAGTATTTCTGCTCAGGCAACTGATATCTTGTGTATATATCTCTCATGCCTGCTGCATTTTGAACAGTAAAACTATGTTCAGATAACCATTTTTCAAATTGTATTCTGGTAATGCATGCACTGCCAGTTTATCGTAGCTTGAGTGCCATATCAGTGACTGGCAGGATGAACATAAGCCCACCTTCCCACCCTGACTCCTTGTATTCTTTCTAATGCTGCATGGTCAGGCATCACTGCTGCTGCAGTGTAGTGAAGATCTCCATATCAGATCAGGGTACCCCTGTGCTGTGGAGCAGAAAACAGGCTCTACTGCTAAGAACTTACTATCTGCAGTAAGACATCAACATAGAAGCAGAGTCATGGGAAAAAATGAAAGCAAATAAGGTGGTTTTGACCTTTGTGATAGATAAGTGGTCTTACTGCTTCAGCCGTTGGACTGCTGATGAACTCTGGGATTATTGAGAAGAAATGTTTATGTGTTCTTTGATAAATAAATAGTGGAGGTTAGAGGTGTTTAGGGTGTCCTTCCTGCACAAAGGGTCAAAATTGCCATCTCAATAACATACAATTTTGAGATAACATTAGGGGACTTCAGTCATGAAAGGGCTTAAAAGTGAGGAGAATTTAGATGGCTTTTAGATGAAGGAAAGGAGGCTCTGGAGCACTGTAGGGAGAAGTGCAATGACAGAGTAATAAGCTTAATAAAAGTCTTTGCAACAAATTTACGAATGAGGCAAGAATGGGGTAGTAAAATGGGATTTTGTTGCCTTTATTTAGGCATGCAGTGGAAGCAATCTGAATGAGGAGACTGGATTGTTTTAGCGGGTGTGACAATAGGAAGGCCTGCACAGTAGAGATGGTGTACTTAATTACAATCTGAGATTTTTTGTTATCTCTTGGATTTGATTAACTAGAAAGAAAGTCAGCTCAAAGATGACTTTCCAGAAAGATGAGTGACTGGTGACTTGGAATGCAGTCAAGAAAGGATCAAGTTAAGCATTAGGTGAGAGACCTTTAGGCAAGGTTCGTGGGTCTGTTGTCTTGGAAGTGAGGCAGTACCTGCAGAGGGAATAGCGGCACAGGAGCATCTCTTCTTGTGGAGGCTTTTTTGGTTGCATGCTTTGAATAAGTAAAGGTGGGAAATGGTGTACAAATGAAGGTGTGATAGACTGTGAAGGAAGCTGTTAGGGTTGCAAGATTTCATCTGGTGAAATTGGAGAGCAATAATAACATGTTGTGGTTTAGGGCTGGGCTGGCCACTAAATCCTGGACAGATGCTCTCTATTAACCCTTCTCCCCTCGCCAGAAGGGAAGAGAAAAGAGAATAAGGGAGAGAAAGACTTTACGGTTTGGAAAATAAAACTAACAGATTTAATAAAACAATAATACTAATACTACAGGATAATAATGTAAATAGGAAAATAATGAAATATATACAGATATGTACAAATATATACAAAACCAATATAAAATCCTTCCCCTACCCTTCCCTCAATGACGAATACGTCACCAGAGGCTCTGCGGAGCAGGGCACTGGAATAGTCCCAGACCGAACTCGGCAACAGGTGGAGCAGGATGCAGGACACATGAATCAGGATCAGCGGCAGACGAACGAGCAGGGTTCTGATCAGACCTCGGCCTCTGCAGAATCGAGATGGATGGAAGGGTCCAAGATGGAAGAAGGGTTGAGACCCTCGTGATCCCTTGGCTTTTATACCGAGTATGACGTATGTGGGATGGAATACCCACATGGTCAGTTTTGGGTTGGCTTCCCCCCCGTAGACGCAGACACAGCACTCATGGTGAGACAACTGACCTTGAGCATATCTTCTAGCAGCGCTGTTTGGGAAAAACATGCTGCTAGTTTTCAGCAAGTTCAGCCACTTAAAGAGAGACTGAGCTGAAAAGTAAAATCACTAAATAGAAAATTAGTGCTATTTAGCTCAAACCAGGACATAAAATTAGAAGAAGCAGGACCACAGAAAGACCTGAGACTTGGCATGGCAGGTTTGGTGGAGGTGGTAGCCAGTGGTCTAAGAGCTGAGTAAAGGGAGGCAAAGCTGAGATAATTGTTGTGTATTATCTGAAGGAGAAAGCGGAGACAGCAGAGAAGCCTAAGATGTCTTTGACTTTGGTAGATGTGCTTAAAGGATGGGTGGCTGAGATGGTTACGAACAGAACACAAAATTTGCAACAGTGGGTCTTCCCTTATGGGCGTGTGAAGGAAAAAAAAAAGATATACATGGAAAAGATAAAATTTACTATCAGGAGTGTGGTCAGAATCTTAATCTTGAGTGTTTGGGGGCTTTATCTTAAGCTGCCAGCTGCATGCGACAAATTCATATGGAAGCCCAGCCTAACGTGTCCGTGCATCTTCTAGGCTGGGTCTGGCTCACATCTACGGAGTTAAGTATGTGAACAGAGCATACATCCAGAGCTTGTTTGCACCCATCAGCGTATGCGTGCTTGGGTTGTGGGGGTGCACGTGCACACATGTGGCCCTTTAGGTTCCAAGATCTTTCATTTGAGAGTGTGGAGAAGCTGACACTAGAGGAAACTCCAGCAGTGTATTTCAGGATGTATCTCATTACATGAAGTAACATAGATAATGATTTAACAAACTTAATTTAAAAAAAAAAAAGTGCTTTTAAGGATTAAAGTGAAGTTATTTTTTTATTAGGTCTCCCACTGTTGTATCTGTAAATTTTTGTTGAATGTTATTACACAAATGTTTTGTTGGCCATTGATTGTTTTAGTGATACCATTTGTGTCATAGTAAATGAATTGAATGAAACATTCAGAAGAACAGTAGAATCCTGCAATTGCAATCTGTTGCTGATTCATTGTTACAATAGGAAAATCCCATCTCTACTTTAGTCTTTCTGCCTACAGACTACAAAGAATGCACTTTCTGACTTTGACTGCAATTTTGACATTTAAAGAAATGCTTGTTATGTTGAGGCTTCTGTGTTTTATTCACTCTGAGAACGTTTCGAGTATGTACATAATTAGACCATATATCATAATGTATAAAAGAATTTAATTTTTACTCTCATTAAAAAAAACAAAACAAACAGAAAAAATACAAACAAAAAGCCTACACAAAACCAACCCTAAATGCAAACTCCCACACTTAAATCTTCTAGATTTTTCGTGAAACACAGATATAGAAACATATGGAAGAAGGAAGCTTTATATAGTTAAGAAGGAAGAGAAGAGAACCTTTTATTATTCTTATTTTGAAAATGTTCTTTTTACATCATTAACTTTGATTATTTTATTACTGAGGCAAATACAAAAATGACTGAGGTAAAAAGTATAAATTCTAGCAAAGGTGATGCCTGTAACTGTGCTTAACAAACCAAGAAAAGATAAAACTCTTGCCCAGTTTTGGAAGCTGCTTGTTCTAGCTGTACTGAATGCAGGAATTATGAAAACAAAATAGGATTCTTGTTACACTCATTTGCATGTTAAATATTCTGGATGTTTTTCCAGCTCCCAGTTATTTCAAAGCAGTCTGAGCTCTGGGAACAAACCAAATGATTTAGAGTGCTCTTTGGTGTGCAGATGACCCCTTCCCTGAAAATGTGCTAGCCCAAAACGGAGCAAGTTGATGATTGTGCTCTTTGAAATCATAATAGGCTGCTGGTATAAACCCTTTCCTTCATATCAGCTTCTGAAGTACATGGCTAAAGAGAATATTTGAGAGGGTACAGATAGGCAAACAGTATTCATTTGCTCCATGATGAAAGTCATTCACGTTCCCGTTTTCTTCATAGCCAAATTTGAAATAGCTTGAATGTGTAAAGCAAATGAGAAGTAGCCCAGCAGTGAAATGCTTTAGACTAAGTGCAGTTGCTCTTTAAATCAGGCATTTAAATCAGCCTGTACTATTTATCACATCCAAAATGCCTGTATGAGGATGAATTTCAGATCAGAAAGTTGGTATTTTAATAGTTTAGTGCTCTATCCACTGAAAAAATCCCCACACCAGGAAAAAAAAAACAAACCCAAAACTAAAAACCCAACCAAACCACACAAAAAGAAAATCCTCACAACAGATGTGTAGGAGGACTCAGGGATTTTGTCAAATGGCATCTGTGTCAAAATAAATGAGGCAGTTTATCACAAGGACAGTATCCCTAACGATGCACTAACATTAATGGGCTCCAAATCCTTGCTCAAAGAAGAGATCATGAACCTTCTGGGTAGTTGGACAGTGTCACCTTTAATACTCAGTAACAATCAAAAGGCAAATTGTTAGGACAGGAACAGAATGAATTATTGTTATGTCTTTGTAAATCAGTGTGACCCAGATTTATTTTATTTCTTTTTTTTCACATTTCATGCAATAGTTGGTTTCCCTTTTCAGGAAGGAATTAGTAGAGCTAGAAAAGGTGAGGGCGAAGGGAAACCAGCTCTGCAATGAAATTGTTTCTGTACCAAGAAAAATTAAGTAACTAAGTAAAGTTGTGGCAAAGTTGCGTGAAGTTGGGAATGGGGATTATGATTCGGAGACAGTTGTTCGCTGTTTCTCTGAAGATGGGAGCAGAAGGATATCAAGTGAAATTATTAGGCAGCAGGTTTAAAATAAAATGTGGTATTTTATGCCACTCATAATAAAGTGTGGACACACAGGAGGTAGTAGAGGTCAAAAATATAAATGTGCTCAAAAGGAGCAGTACAAATTGAGAGAAAAGCCTGTCAGAGGCTGGCAAGCATAAGCTGTGGGTGCAGCTGAAGCTGTGGAGCCCCAGAAGCTGTGGACAGGATGGCAGCCTTGTCTCGCTGCTTGTGCTCAAGCTGTCTGCAACAGGCCACCACGGGAGATGGAATCATGGGCTTGGGAGTCTGTGGATCTGAGCCAGTTATATATAGCCTAATGGCCTTCCCCACGTTGCCTCCTTTCACCAGTTACAAGTTATAGCCAGCCTGTAACTTCTTTCTCTTTCTCTCTCACACACGCGTGTTGTTTTTTTTCTTCCCTCAAAGAAGTAACTCTTTCTTTCTCCAAACTTGGTGGATATATTGCTCCCTTTTCAAGCTTTTTGATTTTATTTTCCCCTGGAAATTTATCCTTGAGTCTTGTTACACTTCCTGGGAATGCTAGTGCATGGTTTACCGAAATAAATCGGCCTCATGTGGGCATGCATCTCGCTATATACCTGTTGAGCTCTCCTGGCTGACTGTGGTCTACCTGACATACCCATCTTCCCTGGAAGCCTCAGGGATGTCCTGGTGGATTTCTTTTTTCCCCTTGTGTGGACTTGGCACTGAGCACGTCTGATGATGTGAAGGTCGTGCATAATCAGAGACAAGGAGCAGAGCTGGGGTTTGTGGTACACAGAAGCCCTTAAGGATCTTGTCTGTAAGTGTGGCCAAAGAAGGATAGTGTATCTGGCAGGAAACTTTTATTTTCCGCTCTTACTTGTGCACAAACTTACTTGCATTCCTCAGTTCTGCAGGGGACAGGACAGAGCTACTTGTCCTTTCTCTCACTGCTTCTTTTCCAAGAGCAAAAGTATGTGCCTGGTAGGTCCATTCAGACATCTCTGTTCCTGCCATTGAATCACAGCATGAAGGGAATGAAGAAGTATCTGTAGGTGCCTTTAAATATGCTCCTCCAAGCTCTTGAAATTATCTTAAAATAGTTCATATTTTAATATTTTAGCATGTAGTAAAGAAACCACTTTACTGTTGTGCATGTGTGATCACTGGGTGCAGTCTGGTTTTGCCTTTGTTCTGCTAGTTAGTTTGATGGTCAGGCACAACTTTTTATAATCTAAAAAAAGTGTTAATCCTACCTTTTCAGGTAGGTTGTGTTGAGGAATTTTCATATATCTAGACTTCTTCCACCCACATGGGTGTGGTGGGATTTAATTCTGAGCCTGTGCAAGTGCCATGGGAGTTCAAATCAAGTCCTACTGTTCCTATTTCCACCTAAATCACCTGTGCCTCATGTACAAAGAAGTGGAAGCAGGAGGGCGATGTTCTGGTCTGCTTATCTGGCTCTTCCCAGCATAGAGCTGGGAAGCAGAAACTGGATGAAGTTACTTTGTAGTGCACAGCTGGCCTGTAAGCCTGACAGGAGCAGTCTGCATTGGATAATAACATGTTCATTTAAACAGTGCTAGTAATCTGCGTCCATTCTTGTGATGTGCAAATTGGAACGTACAATGAGCTGCGAGTACAAGGGAGCCTTGATAATTGAGGAACAATTTGCTTAATTATGTTGTTCTTTGTCAATGTATCATTAAGACGTTGAAAAAGTGAAATGATTATTTAATGTTTGACGGTGTCAATATTTTCCCAGTCTCCCAGATAATTTAATCGTCAGGATACATGTATTTGGAGAAGAAGTTACTCTAGAATATACATGAATAGGAAATGGATAAGGATAATAAAGACATGGTTGGGTTGGTTTTTTTTATTAAAAAAAAAAAGCCAAACAACAACAAACCATAACTACTTTATTTATTTCACTAAAATAAAAAGTTGGGGTATGTTGTGAGGGGACTTAGTGGAACATGGTACGTGTTGTACCTGTGTATTATTTTTGTAGTCATAAAGGATCTTACATTGCAAAACCAGGTTTTTCCCTGTTGCTTTTTGGGTATTGAGAGAGGCCAGTTCTTGACTGGTGACTAATCTTAAATGCTAAAGTGACCTTGGTCAAAAGGGGATGAACACATGCAAGTGCTGACTCAGGTTACCAGAGTCAAGTAATAACCTTATAGGCCTTTGTTTGCTCTTGATTAAAACAATAGATTTGTGTTCTTAGCTGTCCTACTGCAGCTGTCAGCATTTTTGTTCTTTCTGTGACCAGAAAACAGGTTAAATAAGTCATTAAACAAGGCATAACCTCTGTTTCCAAAGCATACTTAAGAAATCGCTTACAGATAGAAAAAATACAAAGATTATAAAGATTTCTATATAAATACTCTGAAACAAATGTTAATATCCAGATGTCTTTATGTCCACTGATTTTACAATTTTCAATTGGAAAAACCTGACTTCTCTTATCCTGCATTAATAACTTTTTAGGTACTAATGTAGGACTATTTCTTCATTGTGAAAAGAATGCTATGCTTCTATGTTTGCAGATGTTGTGAAGCCACCAGTCAGTTCTTTACAACCATCTGCTGAGTTACCCTTGCCCATCAACACTTCACCACCTTCCGTGCAAGCAGAATCTTCCCTACCTCCTCCTTATCAGCTTATTAATATCCCCCCACTGGAGTCTTCCTCTGGTCAAGAAGATCCTCAAGACTACCTACTGCTAATAAACTGTCAGAGTAAAAAACCTGAACCTATAAGGTAAGTGACCTTTTTTTCTTAATAACACTTACTTGTATTACAGGCCAAGAATGTTTGTGCTAAAAGCACTTACGTTATTCATGAGGAATTGAACATTTGGATGCATATAATCTGCAGGGAGAAGCTGCCTGTAACTTTTGCTGCTTTTCTTTTTGTGCTTGAACTTCTTACAGCAATGTAAGTTGTTGGATCAGCACTAGACGCACTTCAGAAGTGAGGACAGTAATTGCCAATACAAAGTGTCAGATCAATTCAGTGATCCATTCATTGGATCCATTCAGTGATTCATTTCATTATAGCCTGGAGTGATGCAAGGCAGAAAGCAGAGATGTACTCTTTTCTTTAGCCACAATCTGGTCTCTAGTCTAGGACTAGAAAAGCTGGAGAAATTTAGCTTTTCTCCCTTCTGATATTTGGTGCCCCAGTTTTGACAGTTAAAACCTTCATGAAAAGGTTTTAGTAAAACATGGTGACGTTTGTTAGCATCTGACAGGTTATCACATCACTGAATGTAGCAGTCCTTGAATTGGATATGCTGATTATTGCTGACGTGGTTCAAACTCTCAAGTGAGAATAAAAGATCATTGTTATATGATAACTAGGAATGTTAACTTAAAACACTCAATTACTGTATCCTGAATTTTAACTTTTTTTTCCCAAATGACAGATACTTAAAAGCAAACTCAAATAAACCTTATTTCTTACTGCATAAAGAGTACCCACACAGTCAGTTCTCTAGAGGAGTGTGTAATAGGAAATTTTAAGGAAAGAATTGAAAACTTCTACTGAATTGAATGTGTATTTATTTCTCCAACTGCTTCTTCTAACTTAAATAGGTGTACAGCACCTCCTGCATAGGAGGGTATGATGTTTATGGTAACTATCTGGGAAGTACCACTGTGGTTTTTCAGAGCAGATTGTAGCGGCCATCCATTTGCAGCAGGCAAAAAACAAACAACAAAAAAAACCCTACAAAAAAAACAAACAAAAAAACTACAACCAACCACAAACAAACTTGACGTGACAAGCTCCTGAGGAGCCTCACCTGACTTTGAAGTTGACTTTGCTTAGAGGTGTTGGAAGAGCTGGACCAGATAATCTTCAGAGGTCCCTACCAACCTTGAATGTTCTGTGGGAGAATCTTATAAATCTCTCTGGCAAGCTACTTTTCTGCTGTAATTTAAACCAAAATCTGCTGGGGTATTTCCAGAAAAATAAACAAAATGTCGTATTCTTTTTATGACTGCAGACAAGTACATAGGACGCTGAGGAAAGCTTCCTTTGAAAGTGTTTCAGTTAGTATTCCACATACTCCCTGAGGGCCATACCTTTTAGTGGCAGTGCCTTCTTCATCAACACCTTGATGCTCTGCCAGTTCTACCTGTGCCGTGTGCTCTCCACTCCCTGGACATTTTTATCTTGCTCTGTTGTGCCTGAGGAGTTTCCTGCTCCATTTGCTGATGATTACACAGTAGAAAAGCATCCACCCTTCACAATCTTTCTTAAAAAGCAGAGGAATGAGCCTACAGTTCCCTCAGAGTATGGAATGTGCAGGTTATCAGCAGCACAGAAGCTGCAATGCTTCCTGCAAGAGAAGGGGAAACTCAGTGTCTGCTTTCTCAGTGTTAGAGGTTTCAATGTTCAGTGGTGTTTAGAAGCTGATGGTGTGTGAGAGATATGTCACCTTTCCTGCCAAAAGCTGTCCAAAAGTTTGGTATAGTTTCCAGAACAGTTTAGCAGAGAAATCTTGGCTTCTCATTTCGGCACCCTGGCTCATCAGAAGTGTGTCAAAGTGCCCTTTTGCTACTCTGAGGGATGGGCATCGAGTGGATTTCTAACACCACGTGAAGCATGTTTTTAGGAACTGTCAAAGGTTGGGATGTGTAATTGACTTTCTGACCTGAATTCCACAGCTGTGTGTTGTGTGGGTTAGGTGGAGGGGGTAAAGCCTTAGGAGACCATAGGCATGTATTGTTAATTGAATTGTTTATTCCTGTGATGTTTTTCCCTTTAGACTTCAAAGTTGTCGATATGCAGAGGGAACATTTTCTGTTATAGTTGTGCATGTTACTTTATAGACAATCTGGGAACCAAGGCTTTGGGATTCTTTTCCAGGTGAGGCGGGTAACTGAGAAAGTACCCAGGCTGCCTCTTTGAAATCTTTAAGAATTATGGTGTTTCAGAACTAACAAATAATCTGGAAATGTTTCATTACAGTGCTGTGCAATGCACTACATACTGTTGTGAGAACGTTTTGGGTGCAGCACTTGCAGGTGTAATAAGCATGCTGTAATTTTGTCTAAAATAGTTTTATGCTCTGATCACGGCTCACTTGAGAAGGAGCATTGTTTGACTGTAGCATTTAATGATATTTTTAAGGTTTGTATTTGAATCATAAGTAAGAAAATTCAGCCAGAGACTGTTTCCAAAACCCTTATTGTTCTGGCTCATTCAAAAGGTATATTGAAATACTAAACACTGTCTTCCTCATCTTTCCTGTGTTTATGAACCAGCCAAGGGTCACCCTTTCTCTCGGAAGAAGGGCAGGAATACCTGCTACTAGAAGATTTTGAAAGTAAAAAGATTCCACTGCAGTGAGTGAACAGTAGCCATTCTTAGAACGCGTGTGAGAAATTAATCACAGAGCCATTAACTTGCCTGGAAATCTTGTTTGTCTGAGATGCATCTTGCATGGTGTTCTGTAAGTTTTATCAGAAAAACTATGTAACTCTGGCTTCCATTTTCTGGAAATGGCTGTAATCAAGATTGAGCTGGTTTCATTTATTTATTTATTTATTTGTTTATCTATCTATCTGCATTTTTACTGTGCTTGCTGTTTCTGTCCCAGATTGGTGGCACACAAGAGCAGTTTTGCTGCCACTTTGTTCACAGTATTCTGTTTAATCAGTCATATCGATTCCTGCAGATGGGAAAAAAACCAGCTCGAAAGGATAAGTGGTCAAGCCAGACCAAACACAGCCTATTAAAAATGGTATTATTGCCCCTCAGACTAAAACACTTTAAAAACTTTTTTCTTGGGTCTCTGTCAACAAGTCATTTTTAGTATGTGGAGGCAGGCTTTTTGTTGGGCTCCCGCCACCCCAATACCCCACTTCTGCTCTGTGCACCTTAGCATACAGTCCTTGTAGATCAGCAGGCTGTACATTTATCTCTTCTTGATACGTGGGAAGAGGTGTCCAGTCTTAGCACTAAGTGAGGAGTAGTTTGGCCACTTAGCATAATTTGCAGATATGTGATGTCCATATGTGATAACACTGAGTTCTTGTCATCTGCTTATTAATAGGATGAGGAGTTTTCATTGTGTTATATTCACCTTGGCTTTATTTTCAACTGAGGCATAATAAAGACCATTAATACTTATCTTAATAATAAATTGTTAATGGAATATTTAAACCAATTTATTTGGCTGCCGTTGTTGAGCTGTTCTGAAGTACATGGGAAAAAAATTGAAGTTTTCAGGTAACTTTCTTAAATGCAGAAATCATCCAGAATCCTGCAGAAGTAAAGTCTGTCTCTGAACTCTGGTTCTAACCTAAATTTCCTTGAAGTAGCATGAATCAAATACACATTGTAGAATTTCAAAATTGTACTTGTTCTTGTCGCCATGGTCAGTGGTTAATACTGAGTTTTGAAAACTATTTAAGCTTCAGAGGCCAAATTCCCTGTCTGCATTTTGGCTTAAACTGCTTTCTTGGCCCATGCTTCAGTCTGTCTTCAAACTTTTGGTTTTGCAAAATCAGATTGGTTACAACCTGTTCATATTTTGAAAACTATTTTAATAGACTAAGAAGTTGATTCCAGAAGATTACTTTTAAAAACTAGAAGTAAATCAGAAATGCCCTCTTTTAATGAGACATGAAAATTGTTGTCATCAGTTGAGCAAATGACATGAGAGGTCATGAGTTTCTGAGTCTTCTGTTTTCACAACTGCTTGTGGTCAGGAAAGAAGCAGTAGCATTCTTGTAGACCCAGAAAAAACCCGAAATTTAAAAATAATAGCATTTGTTGCTTACATATGATGAACAATCCTTAAGCACTGGCATTGTATATTTGCTGTTGCATCTTGAGCTTTGGTTATATGCTCCTGCATGTTGTGCATCTTTAGTCGGATATAAGGTGGCACCATTATAACATGCCCTAATGTCTGTAGAAACACCATAGTGCCTAGAACTGGTAAGATTTTTCTGAACTATATTTACTCTGCTCTGTGTGTGTAAAATACATTAAAAGTTAATTGAGTTCTGGTCCATGGCTAAATGGATGAAAGTGACCCTGTGTACAAGCCATGAATTGAAAAATGACATTGAGTGTACCCTTTTTTGATCTGTGCATTTCAGTTCTGTTTTTGTAAGATAATTGGTAGTGTTAATATTTTATTTTTGTAGTTTTGGAATTTTTTTTCATTTTAAAGTATATCCTAGTGAACTGGAACGAATAAATTTAGTTCTACAACTGATTGTCAGTGTCCAGCTTTCTAGACTGCCCACTATTTTTTTTTTTTATAGCATGTAAAACACAGCTCACAATCCTTGCCATACTTGCTCATGTAAAACACACGTGACTTTTGCTGGGACTTTGGTCTGAATAAAAACCACAGAACTAGAAGAGTATGTCTAGAAAGTGAGGAACTGAATAAATCTTTCAAGTAAAGAGCAAGGGCTGCAGTAGGGGCTAAGCTCGGAGTGTTACTAGTGATACAGTAAGTTCACAATTTGTTATGACCTCATGTAGTTCCTTCAGTCCTATGTGCTCTGTTTTTTGCCAGTGTGTTAAAATACCAGCGGTTCATTCATGAATTTGTGAAGCTCTGAGGCAAAGGAGGTAAACTGTTAGCAAACGAGAGATGTGTTTTTGACAGTAGGCATCATAAGGAATAAAGGAATTTTCACTTTCTTGGTTGTGCCAAGGATAATACTTAATGAGAACATTCACTTGTTTCTAGGTGTCTATTAAATTAAATGCAGAGTAGCGTTCATAGTCATCTAGAAACCAATTCTGATCAGTGAGACAGAACTTAAATCTATGTTTAAAGTAGTAACCAGAGCAAAATTAGTATACCTTTGCTAATGGAGTGGACCCCACACCGAAAGAACAATCCAATAGAAAAATACAATGTAATTAAAGCTGGAGCAGGACTCTCATAAGCCGCTTGGGGTGATGGAAGATTGTATCTCTGCTATTAAACAGAACAAAAACCAGTTCATTAGATGAATGACATTTTTCTTGACTGAAGATGTCCAGTCTAAGGTAATCGTAGCAGTTCCCTTGATAGCTGGCAGAGAGGCACTTTGGGAGCGATTCATCAAGTTTAGATGGATATCAAAGAAAGGCGGATTGTGTTTCACACAGTCTTCATTTCTCCAATGGCTGCAGATGAAACCTAAATGAATAGCTAAACTGGAGTCCTTTCTCCTCAGGTTTCCAAAACCCTGGGAGATAAATTCAGCTGTCCCTTAAGAAAGAAATTTTTTTTTTTATGGTCTTATCAACAAATTGAAATTTGAATAATAAATTCTGGTTGTGATCACCTTGAGGTAGAGAGCCTCTTAAGGGGAAAAAGATGGCTTCTTGAGGTACTCCTGCTGTTGAGTTTTGTATTTAATTCCTCAGAAGCATTATATAAACTGCATGGATCAGTTGCTTAGTAAGAGTAGTATAGCACCTATTCATTGATACACAGGCATGCTGAAATACTGACCCTATGTATGTATAAATTAACACAATGGTATGGTACTGTGGTAATGAAACTAGGAAATATCATGGTATGACTGACCAGAAAGTGTATGGACTGCTTTAATTCCACCTGTGTTAGTATTTTGCCACTGTCCTGACTTTCATTTAAGCAAGGAGTCAGACTGATAACAGAATTTTTCAGCCTGGAGCAAGGTAACTGGGGAGATTTACCAAAAAAAAAAAATATTGCGGTGTGTTTACTTTCCGTGTAAGTTTACTGATACTGGTTAGTACCAGTATTAATGAGTCCTAATCTCATAAAAGATGGAATTGCTAAAGAAATCAAAGGTAAACTACTGTGCAGTTTTATCTAACAGCACTGCCTTAACTTCCATTCAAGGCAAAAGCACTCTGTTGCCCATACACCCTATGGATTTTTTTTTTCCCCAAAGTGCATGCTATCTTCCTTCTGTTTCTGTTCTTATCTGTTATTTCTCTCTTTCATGTATTTCAAACCACTTTTATATGGTCAGTACATAATGTTAGGTATGCACTTAAGGGCATTACAAACAATTGTATTTTTTCCTCTAACATTTTTTTCATACTGATTAGAAGTAGCAAATACTGTAAACCCAAGGACTGAGTGTATTATTTTTACATTTAACAGTGCCATTAGAGTGCTGCTAGTTTGTAGCATGGGTTATAAAGAATAATAATAAAATCCCCCAACACCCAGACAAACTGCTCCAAGTTGGCTTCCTGGAAATCACTTGCTTTATGAAACATCAACTACTTGTTTAGCTGCTGCTAAAGCTTCACACTTCTGGTGTTATCTGATTCACGTGCATGGTTTGTATGTGTGTAATTACTTAAGATCCTTCTTAAGAACTAATGTTTGTTTAGTAATTGAGTTTCTGCATTTCATTTTAAAAAAAATGGAGGAGATGTAGGTTGGGTTTTTTAGTTGTTTCCATTTTAAGTGTTGTGTTTAGTTGCAATGTTTGCTTTTCTTTATATGTTCATCAACATTTTAATTTTACAATCTTATGTGTAGATCTCATGCTGACTCAGCAAAATCAAGCTCTTCTGAAACAGATTGCAATGATAACGTGCCCTCCCACAAAAATCCTGCTCCATCAGCGAGCAAGCATGCCGTGAATGGCTTTTTTCAGCAGCAAGGTGTCTATGACTCTCCACCTTCTCGTACTGGACTGGCATTGGCAGACTGCGGCCTTTATAACCTGCCTAGGAGTTACTCGCAGGATGTTTTACCAAAGGCAGCGTCTCCATCTGGGACTGATACAGAAGGAGAGCAACACGTTTTCAACACCCCATCGGCAACATCTTCATTAGACGCACAGATGAGGCACATCTCCATTAGCTATGACATTCCCCCCACGCCTGGAGGTACTTACCAGATTCCACGAACTTTTCCGGAGGGAACGTTGTCTCAGACTTCAAAACTGGAGACTATTCCAGATATTCCTCCACCTCGGCCACCGAAACCTCACCATGCTGCAGATCGGTCTCCTGTGGAAACATGTAGCATTAGTCGCACTGCTTCAGATACTGATAGTAGTTACTGCAT
>NW_010158973.1:18358-34602 GCF_000695765.1 Mesitornis unicolor | reverse complement strand
ATGCCACCCTCACGCAGTAATACCATTTCAACTGTAGATCTGAATATCTTTCGTAAAGGTCAGTATTCTGTATCTTATCCTTTCCTTCCAGAATTTTTTTGTTAAATAATGTAGTCTTGTGGTGAATGATGTGATGTGATATGAATTATATGAATGGGTTGAATGATATGAGAGGCCTTTCTTGCCTTTAAAAACAAGTGTGTAGCCCTTCACAAAGCAGTCTGTGGTCACAATGATTAAAATATGTAAGAAGGTAGAAAAAGAGAAGATTATTAAAGGAAACCATCAAAACAGCAAAGCGCAGAAATCAAAAAGGGATGTATATTGTGCTGTAGCATTCAGTCTTGGCTAAAAGTATTTGAAGACCTAGACATATTTATGATGTTACTAGTGTTCAGAAAAGCAACAGTGAAAAACTAATTATTTTGTTTGTTGGTTTTTGTTTTTTTTCAATAAGCTCATATTGCTGAGTTTAGTACTGCTGTTATCAGTCTTTCAGAACAGCCAAAGTAAGGTTAGCATTTAGTGGTTCAAATCTGCAGAAGGTGCAAGTGTTTCATGAGGGTAAGTGGGACTTTGTGTATGCTCAGAGCTTTGAGATCAACCCTTATCTGGTGACTATTGCCACCAGACTTCCTCTCTTTGTGATAGATATGCATACTGCAGTTTTAAAATAAAACTGAAGTTGTTCCTTATGGTCACCTAAATGTTGGTATTTCAGATGTGCTAGTGCATTTTTTTAAATGTTTTTTTCCCTTAGCAGCTGGGTTCTAGAAAATGTGGTGGAGCTACTTTTACTTTTTCTGAGTTTTTTCCTGCCTATTTTTTTGTTTGTGGGTTTTTTGTAGGTTTTTTTTGTTGTTGTTCTTGTTCTTATTCATACGATTTATACTTGAGAACTGGAGTGAGAGATGAAGGTTGGGAAGCTGCTATTTAATGTTTCAGAGAGCAGTTGTTCTAGTCTGGCTAACCACTCTTGGACTAAGAGTTTCATTTCTTTCAGGTTCCTGAGGCAGGTGGGCGTTAGTGTTATTTTTAAAGTGCATTTTTAAACTGATTTAGAGTTTAAAGGAGAATTGTTTGAGTTGTGCTAGACCCAGTATGGGAGGCTGAAATGAGGAAGGGGACAGGGACGTGGCTTTTAGAAGAGGCAGTATACAGAAAGGATGTGATTATACAGGCGCTCAGGTATTACCCTGTTTGTCATTCATTTTGTAGGCTAAGTGCAATAGTATTGGTGTTTTAAAATAACCAAGTAAAACTGAAAGACCCTTGTTTGCTTAGCTTGGCTTGTCTTCTCTCATTTTGCTAAGTTTATATGTGAGTACTCGTACACGAAAGCTGAGGTTATCAACCTCAGGAAAGTAGCCTTTCTGAAAATACTGATTTAATTTGGCAATTAATAGCAGAGGTGTTTATTTTTCCTCTGAGATGGAAATCTCCAAAGAACTTCAGAGGTTTTTTTCAGGGCAATGGGGGACTAAAACGCAGAATTTGCCCAGTTTCTGTCTTGGCATCAGAAGGAGGGATGTGCCAACACCAAGGTAAGGCAGCCTGTCACCTGCACAGGTGAGCAGGAGCTGGGAGCCAAATGTCTCACAAACACCCCTGTCCACCAGAAAGGCAGCAAGAAAGCGAAGGCCTTCTTAATGCAGACTACCAAGAGCCAGGACCCTGAAACCTGAGATCTCTTTGGTTCTGTAGCAGTTCACTCAAAGTGAAAGCTGCTGGAGACTGTACTGGGGAGCTGAGAGCAGGGATTCACCTGTTCCCAGAACAGATTAAATCCTGTTGAATCAGCACTTTCCAAGGGAAGGGTAGGCAGTCAGAAAACCTCTCTGCAGACCCTAAACTACATCTGCTATTTGTTTATTTTAGAATAGGTTTGGGTTTTTTTCGGAATTTCAGAATAGGGCCCAGTGTCTCAAAATTCTTATGCCTGGCTATTTGAAAGAAAGACTTTGCTACTGCTTTAGAAGGAAAAATTACTTTTTCCTTTTTTTTTTGCTGTGGAAAAATGTCACTGTAAGAGCTTCAAGTTGTGACTGATGAGTGCAAAGTTTGTTTGTGAACACAGTCCTCTGAAATATATAGATAAAATCTATGGGCCACAGCTGCAGGAGGTGTGTTTGTATGCTTTCAGAAGCAGACAGTAAATAACAACAGACTGGATGCCTGGTGCCAATTGACAGGAACAGGGATGATAAATAGCTGCTTTCTCTTCTTGTTTCTTTAGAAATTAGTTCTCAAGACTGTTATGATATTCCACGAACGTTTCCGAATGACAGATCTAATTCATTGGAGGGCTTCCATAACCACTTTGTAAGTATAACTCGATCTGATGAGAGGTGACGGTGACAGTGCTTGAATGTTCTTTGTTCCCCTGTAAAAAAGCAAGCTGTAAGGTGTTTGTGCTTTTTCAGTTTCAATAGAATATATTAATCTGAGTAGATTAGGATAAAAAGTCATATGATTCACAGCTGATTGCATAACTTATTTTGTTAAAGGAAATATATGTTAATTCTAGAAAAACAGAAGCATGTTGACAGTGGGAAGTGTTTCAAGTGAAGAACTAGATGAAAATTATGTCCCAATGAATCCCAACTCTCCTCCACGACAGCATTCCAGCAGCTTCACTGAACCCATCCAGGAAACAAACTATGTACCAATGACACCAGGCACGTTTGATTTTCCGTTATTTGGAAAGCAAGTCCCTCCTCCTGCTCACATGGGTTTCAGGTCCAGTCCAAAGACCCCTCCCAGACGGTCAGTACCTGTTGCAGAATGTGAGCCACCGCCAGTGGATCGGAACCTCAAACCAGACAGAAAAGGTGAGGAAAATGTCCAAGAGAAGTTGCTTTTTATTAGCTAAGAAAATAATATAGCTATCCCAACTTCTGATTAGTGGAAAATGATCATATTTTTAGAAATTCTAACGACATAATTTTTGTCCTATGAGATTGCCATAACATAAAGGAATCCTAGGATTATTTTTAACCATATTAAAACATCACAATAACAATGCTAAATACAAGCATAGGTTTCAATTTTATTATTTTAGATACTAATGAAATAATTACACAGAATTGCTAACACTCAGAAATATGAGCCTTAGTCCTTATACATAGAAGACAGCTAGCCAACTTGTGGTGGAGAGAGAGCACACAAGGCATTAGAATACAAATTTACAGCCGTAACAGTGCTTGGTAGAGGATTGGTACACATTTTCATTGTATGAAGTAAAAAGATAAAATTAACTAATTCAACTATTTTGGGTATTTCCTTTTGATGTAAACATTGTTAGAAATGAATTGTTACAAGAATAAGCTGTATATTTTGCTGCTTTTTAGTCCTATTCAAAGTATGCAATGGTTTTACACACTCTCGCATAGAATAATTCTTACCAGTGTGTTCAAGTGAAGGAAAAATTAGATTGAAGAAGTAGTGTTTACTGCTAAGTAGATAATGTTAAGGCCTTGTTTGAGTCTGTAGAAGCAAGGAAAATCACTTGGTGTTGGAACTGTTCAATGCTGAAGTGTTAGTGGCCACATGGGGCAGGCATGGGAAGATGTTTAACCTGTGTGCTGTGAGGTTACCATATATATTTTCCTTAGGATCCAAATGGAAGGAGGGAACTGCTAATTCAAGCCAGCTCTTAAGATAAGTTTGCTTTATCACAGGAACTGGGTGTCATGGTATATTGAAATTTGTATAAGCTGTAGGAGGTGAAAACCTCCTTGCCTTTATAGAGTGTGGTAGATTAAACAACGCCATAAGGTAAAAAGACTAGCTTTATGCTGAGATGTTTTAAACTACTGAATGTTTAAAAGATAATTGTTAGGAGTCTGAGGAAGCAGCCACAACTTTAATGACAAAGTTGAAAAACAAATGCCAGACTTTAGTGGGCCCCTCCAAAGCCTGTCCTAAAAAAAATGAATTTCTTTAATCTAGTGTGTACTGGTTTTACTTTTTCTTAAATTAAGGATTATTTAGGTGGCTGATGTTCTTAAGAATCAAAGAAGATACTACTGTGATGTGTCTGTGAGAGTTACTTGTGTAGAGAATCACTATAAATAGCTTAGACTTTCCAGTTAATCTAAAATGTTTTATCTGCCAGCCTTTTAGAAATACAAGTAAATGCTTAAGGAGCTTATTTCCTACTATGCAGTTGTCTTTCAGACAAGCTAACTAAATTTCTTGTAGAAATGGGAACTAAAGAACATTAGGTCAAATGTCTGCACTGTTTTGTATTCGAGTGACTCCTATTTTTACAGTTATGTCCTTGAAAAAACAGTATTTACATTGAGAATGGCTGACTTCATTTTGGGGAAAAGTCAATGTCAAATATCCAGATGATCCAAAATATTCACTAAATAAAGCTTTAAATCAGTATTTTTTTACTGCTAAGCAAGAACAGCCTGTTATTAAGTGAAGCAGATAATACCATTATGATGTAGATGATCTCAGAGTGAAATGGGAAGCACCACGTCTCATTCTGGCTGTCCTTCAGAAAACAAAGCATGGCCTTTTTCAAGACCTTGGCTCTGTGCTTGTGTCTAATTGTTTCCGTGGTACCAGACAGTAGCTTTCTTTTAGCTCTCAGGAAACACTGGACAGTAACAGACTGATGAAACCTGATACTGGAAAATATTCTCAAAATAAGCACTAGACTACTTTAAAAATATTTTCCTTGACTGGCCAGTTTGTGTAGTTTACTGATAAAATGTTTGACCTTCAAAAGCAGTAGATATTTATGTTGAGAAGCTGCTCACTTTTGCTGTTGGTGGTGCAAAGCAGTCACACAGATGTCTGCTGGGACAGCATCACTGCTCTTGCATCTCTCTTCTGGAAACTGAGATAGTGGTTTGCTTTCTAAAAGTGGTGTGTAAGGTTGCTGCTTTGCTCCCATACTGAAATACTTTCTAGGTAGAAAGACCTAGCTAACATCAGGGAACAAATTTTTAGATGTGTTAACATACCTCTTAATGAGTATAGATTGGCTAGCTGTATTTTTTTGCCTGTAGACTTTTCAGAAGCCGTTATCACTGTAAAATAATATGATTATATAATATAATTTTGAAGATAAAGTAAAGCTGTCCCCAAAAGTAAATATTCTATAGTAAATGCTTAGGGGCTGAAAAAAAAAACCCAAGCAACTGTGTGAAGATTTTGAGCTACCAAAAATGATAATTATTCTGATTTAGCACTGAGGGTTTTATCTTAGTAACACACGCACACTGGCTCCCTCAAATTTTATCAAGTGTACTACTGCAAGTCTTCCATTGTTGAGAAGAGCAGGTATGATGACACATCAGGATGGTAATATATTCCCATTTCAATAGTTCTCAGTTCCTTCTGAAGTAAAATAGGATAAAACTCTTAATGTGGACCGTAACCCAACTAAAACATGTGTGTTCTTTATATTCTACTGTGTTGCTTTTCCAGCTTTCAAGTTCTTGCAGCAGCTTGTATTGCCAGATAGTTTTTTCTTATATAAATGTACTACAATGGTCTTATGCTACAAGTCAGTGCATAGAAAATATCAAGTTGGCTGATATGTTCAATAAAACCTAGGCAGACATAGAAAGGGACGAAATAGTACATAAAATGGTCCCCTTCTGGGTATTGGTTCTTTAAAACTTTTTTTTTTAATATGCCATTAGTTCAAGAATTTCTGTTGAAGACCACTGCTGCTTTTCTAAAAGATGGCATTACTGCAGAGATCAGGTGTTCTGGTGATAAGGCCTCCAGGGTATATGAGGGCCATATCTTGTTCTGTCTGAAGAAGCTGCTGTATCTTTTTTATGGGTTACAAATTGCTCAAAAAATAGTGTTTGCACTGCCTCCAAGTAGCAATTCCTTTTTGGTAGCCATGCTTGTTATTGAGAAGCATCACCATCACCTTTCACAGAACCATGCTGCACGCAGTTGCTGCAGCCCAGGCTGCCTTCAGTCTTGACGTCACTGAGCTCACTTGCACTGGTGTGACCATGAGGTCTGGTATTGCATCCCCTCTGGCAGGGGTGTCTATTACCTGGCTTAAGAAGTTATCCGCAATGCACTCCAGTAGTCTCCTGGATTGCCTACAGCTCGCTGGGCTACTTTTCTAGCTCTGGCTCTGTAATGTGTCTGTGTGGGCCAGGGAAGTTTATGGTTAGTGCTAAAAATGTATTTGACAAAGAATGCAGTGAAGCTAGCACATAAAGAATGCACTGCTTTTTGTTGTCAAATGTATATGCTTAGTATCTCCTCTATTTTTCTTTGGTTTAAGGGCTTACTGTTCACAGGCAGTATAGTTTGACAAGGGTAGAAAATGGAGGGCTCGATAATGGCAGTGGCCGTTCTGTTGCATGCAGCCTGCTCTCCCCACTGCTGTTTCCGTTCTGTAAAGCCGAGATGAAACACATACTCTCTTACTTCTGGTTCTGCTGTCTTTGAAGAATAATATGTCAGGCAGCAAGGATCTGGCAATCTGTCTACCAGCAGCAGTGACTGTAATGTCTATGTCTTCACAAGTCTGATATAAGCACCTGATGTTCTGGATAACTTACGAAATTGTTAACAATGGGTACAGTTTTATAGAAGTAGTGACTGTGACAGAGGATCGAGTTATAAAAATCAGTAGCATGGATAAATTAAATGTAGGCAATAAATAGATCCAAAATTCGCTAAAGTACGGGCATGTTCTTCTGAGGAGGGCACTTGCACATCCCTGCTGTGAGAGCCTGAGACTCTTAAGTCTTTCTTCGTGTAGGAGTAACCTGGGCCAGGAGCTGCAGTGAGCTGTGAGATGCCCTGTGTCTTTTCCCGCTGGTTTCTACAACAACTTTGTTTTAGAAAATGGGTTAAATATAATAATTTAAAAAAAAGAATAAAAAAATTTACAAAATACATGTAGTCTTGACATTATACTACATTTTCATGTAGCTTCACTTCTCTAGCTTACAGCTCCGTCAGTAAATGTGGGGAGCTTCCAGTACTTTCTGGAAGTCTTGAAAATAATTTCAAAACATGGTGTTGGCTTCCTGCCCCAATAACTTGAATCAAAGCGCTTTACTATTTCTTTAGAGAATCATACCAAAAGGTAAGTGATATATTGCTTGGGACAAAAAAGAGAGCATTTGGCCAGGTGCTTTTCTGCATTCACCTGTAATTGAATGACAAGAATCATCTCTTTTTTAATTTTTTTTTTTGCAGAGTGCTGTTTCTTTTATTATAAAGAAACATTGTCTGTATTGATTTTGTATTTCTGCTTTTTGGCTGCTTTAGCTTGCCACAGTTGCATGTAGTTGCGATGCTAAACTGGAAGCATTGTTGCTAGCAAAAGGCTTCAAGCGGAAGAAATCTTGCATCCATTCATGTAGTTGGGTCTTACTCTCTGAATTGTTAAGAGATTGTGACTGGTTCTGCCATAGAGCGATTCTGTGACATTTGTTTTGACCATCACACGTTTCTTCTTCAAAATACCATTTATCCAAGAAGGAGCAGCAGAATTAAAGGTGCTCAGATGCAGTGAGGTGAAAATTCCCTAGGCAGCTAAGGCAGCAAAGAGCAGCCAGGTTCTCTTCTGCTCTGCCTTGCACGTGGAGCGTACTTTGGGGCTCTTCAAAATATCTGAAAAGGGTTGTGATACGAGGCAGCGGATCCTGTGATCTCCATCCTGCTGACAGCTTGCAAGACCATAGTGAACGCTGCTCTGCTCCACAGGGAGCCATTTTGTGTCGCAAGGCAGGCCCTGGGTGACTGTGCTGGCACACCACAGGAAAGTTTTAAGACCTGACAGGTCTGTGAGTCTAGATGATCTTAATCTTCAGTACAAACTGATGTAAGTCAGAGATCAAGGGAAACACATGGTCAAGAATAAAAGGGATAGTGTGTGAATTGGTTTTTATAGGTCAAGAGGCAGCATTTGAGTGGTGCAGCATTTGAGAGGTATGGGGTGTCTGTGAGCTTCTGGGCTTGATAATGACCCTCTCCTGCCCCATGATTTATTGCCAGGGGAAAGGGGGGCATAGAAGTTGTGATCTTACAGCAAGACTTTAAGACCAAACAGTTACAAACTAAGTTTGTTCTGTTTTATTTTTTTTATTTTTTTTTTTTAAATACTTGTTTAGGAAATGTTCAGAAGGAATCCTCATAGCTACCTCATTGCTTTGAATGTAGTGTAACAATGTTATTCTTGCAGTCTTTTTTATCCATAGTACTTAAAAATATTTTACAAGAGAGTGCAGTTTAGCACAAATCTTAGTTCATGTTCATGTGGAGCTGGGACAGAATGACGCATTCAGGATCACTAAGTGGATTACTGGATTATTAAAAAGTTTTTCAGTCCTAGTTATAGGTGGGATTGCACAGCTTATGTTGCTGATGGCAAAAATAACCAATAGGTAGTGTAGCGCATTTTCATCATTATTGTTTTACAAAAGGCTTATCTTTCAGAAAAAACATGTTAGCATTTTGTCTGAGATGCTTCCTGCAACTTGAGTCCATGCAATTGCTTGGCCCTGGTAATTTTCAGTCCAGCAAGTGGTAAGCTAAGATTTAAAGGCAATGAGTGATGTGTGTAGTTATTTTCATATCAACAAAATACCCAGTTGCACCTTGTAAACAAGAAAACAAACAAACAAAAGAAACCAAGAGAAAGGAAGAAAAATCTTATGAGTTGGAACTTGTGATTGTTTTAAAAATGTTAACAAATTTATCTGATATTGCTTTTATAAATTTTCTCAGTTGAGATGTTACAAGACATAATTTGTGTGATTAAACCACAAATATTAACAGATTATAACAACATAGAAAATTATAATTTTCTTTATTGAAGAGCACAGACCTACTTTGAAAAGGTAATTGTGTACAGAGCTTTCACATGGCAGGAAGCATCTGCCACATTCTGGCCCTCATAGGACCCACTGTGATGCTTCTGGATGGCCAGCATAATCACATGTTATTGTAGTGTTGTATGATGCTGCAGAAATCCCAGGCAAAGTTGGTAGTTCTTAAGGAAATTAAGAACCCCTTTAATCATGAAGTTAGCTATAAATAGCCTAGTCAACAGTTCCCTTGTTAAATACTTGCATGTTTGAGTGTCTGAGCTGGATGATGTGGACATGTTGCGCAGGAGCACCACACCAACATCCTGAAATAAAATTTGAGAGAAACATTCAAGAGATTTGTGACAACAGGAGCTGACATTTCTTTAAAAATAAAAATAATTAAAACAGAAGTTGGCAACACTGCAGCATTCTATGCTATCATGATTGCCTTGCATATCCTTAAATAAAGGATCACTCATTTTCTCAGGCTTTAGGACAAGTAGGCATTGAAAAACTGTGAATCATTATTTTAATCAGTGGCGAGAACTGAACTGAAGATCTGTTGAAAATGAAACCGTAATTTTTATGATGACTTTTCAGAACTGAAGTACTTTTCATTTTGTTTTAAGAAATTCTTCAATTTACTCTTGGAACCTGCTCCTCCTATTCATTCCATTTAGGAATTTTGATAATAAGATTTTTGGGGCTATTTTGGTGGTGCTTCAGAGTTCCTAACACAGGCTGAATACATATGTATTGATTTTTTTCTTCTTCTTTCCCCATAAGCCTCATAGACTTACATTTAGATGAAAATTGTTTCCTCCGTGGCTGTATTAAATTACTTGTACAAGGCTAGTTTTTATTTAATAGCTTTAAATGAAATTTATATCTCCTTGCTATGATCTACTAGTCCTTAACTTGCAGCTGTGGTTGATCTTAAAGTCTTTGAAGCAACACATAATTTAAGTGAGGACTTAATTTGGATGGCTGCATCACAGCTGCAAATGGAACTGTGGTTCCATAACTGAACATAATGGTTTTTAAAAAGTTAGGCATATGAATTTTCTGAAGATAAACTGCAAGACTTGCTCCAGTCCTAATGGTAGAGATGGTAGTGTTGAACTCCAAAGATGCTAGAGAGAGCAGGAACAAGAGAACACTGGTAATAATGCCCTATTTTTTTCCTTCCCTCTGTACCATTTTTCTGTTCTTCCCTGTGTGCTTAATGCCTTTTGAAGCAAACATAGTTTTTGATATAGATACTGTCATGCTGTTCTATTGGCTTTTTTATAGATTTAATATTAGGCTTGATTTTTCCAGTGAACGAGTTAAACTCCGTTAGTTTTTTGTTTTGTTTAAAATAAAATTCAAAAGTAAAAGCTGTTTCAAGCAGTATCCCTTGGTCTTCATGAATTCTAGTGCAGCCTTAAACTGCTAATCAATAAACACATCAGAACACTGTACTTTGGTCTTAAACCACTCTCTTTGTTATTGAGCGCTTTTAGTTCATCATGCTTCGGGGGATTTTTAAATACAGACAATTTTTTGCAAATTAGAGCAGTCAAATAGTATTTAGATGATTAATAGCTTTGGTATTCTCTGAGTAGTTTTTATGGCATTTGGCACATATTTTATGAATACTAGTGAACCTTTGCTGTCAGATGCAGTTGGACTTCATAATCAGATATTTTCATAGAATCACAGAATGGTTTGGGCTAGAAGGGACCTTTAAAGATCATCTAGTCCAACCCCCAGATATCTTTTTCCAATTAAATTTTCATTTCTGGAGCTCTCAAAGTACCAGTGTTCTGACAGAAGTTATTATAAGAAGATAAAGATGCCTAAGAAAACTGGAAAGCATCTTTTTAGATGGCTGCTTTTTATATTTCACAATATTGAAAAAATAAGTTGATTTCAGTTTGTTTTTACTGTTCTAAAGAGATTGTAGTTATCACTGTCCATGTGGTATCACTGTCCACGTGATATCACTGTCGATGTGATATCACTGACCGGACCTAAGCATGTTATTGATATTCCTATTTGTTGCTGGGTACTGGTATGGAAATGAATATGAATGTTGTGTAACTAAGTACGTGTTTCTAATTAGAAGTAACTTGGCAGGAAATAGTTTTAATAAAAACAGAGATGAAAAAGCAAATTCAGGATATTTGTAGAGCTCTGTGCTGGAGACTGTGTACTCGGGAACTGGAATTCACTGGGGCGAGGAAGAGAAGGAAAGGGGGAGGTTATTCTGCAGAGTTGAAAACCAAATAATAAACCCTGTGAGAGTAAGACTGTGAGCTTCCGCCTTGTTTTTTAAGGGAAAAAACTCTACAGCGGTTCTGAGAGCTGGAATTCTTGGATCTCAACACAAATTTCAGTTTACTCTAATTACAGAGAGAAGAGGAAAAGATGCATATTTTTTAATGGAAAGTGCTGTTAGTTCTGTCTCTCGGAAAGTGCTTTTGTTGATGCAGGGCACTTATGTGGCTGGTTTTGCCTCTTGCTGTTCCCCCTCCTATTCCAAGTAAAGCACTGCTCTAGCTTCCTGCGTCTGATCTCCTTGTCTCATGAGGATTAGTACTGTTGGCCAGGAAACAGCATTAACAGATCACACATTGCTGAAATTTTATGTCACGTTAGTAGATTTACGTTAAAATTTTAAGCTCTAAATATCTGGCATTTAAATACAGCGTTGGCCTTTTTCGTGAGGATGTTTGCAATTTCGTGATGTAAAATCTGCAGCCAGCAAGCCATGGAGCAAGCAAGCAGTCGGAAAAGAAGCATTCTCAGCAGAGATCTTGTTTAGTACTAGTGCTTCAAGGCGATAGCCTGAAACAAAATGAGCTTACATCCTCAAAACCAAAAATGTTAAGACCCACGTACTCTGATGCAGGAATTTGCTGCAGTGGGATCCCTTTTTTCCCCAAAAAAATTACATTCCAAGTGTTTTATGGAAAACAAGAAGAGAAAGTGCATTAGCCGATGGTAAACCCAAAAGTTGTTTCAGTTTAAACCATTATTTGAAACAAACTCAAACATGTGAAATGGACTCTTCTCCAGATGACTTCTCAGACAAAGGCAGCATTGACACACACAGAAATGCCAGCAGCAGAATTCATGCCGTCTGAGTGCACTCTAACGCTGGATCCATAATCCCTTGTTCTACTTGGCAGTTTTTACAAGCAGCCATTTGTTAGAAAAATAGACTTCATTAGTGATTTTTCTGGTCAGAGTGCCCTTGCACAGCATTCGAATGATGAAACGTGCAGAAACTGAGCTTTTCTCTCCTGGCTGTAGCATTTTGTATTTCACAGGTGGTGACTTGACTGAACAGTGAAAACATCTAATTTTTACTTCTTGTTTGGTTGGTTTCTCTTGCCATAATTTATTTGGGATTTTTTTCCCCTGTAGGTCTGTATCCAGCGGTGTTGCAACATAATTTATTTCCTTTTCAGTTAAAAAATGATATATTTTTTTAATATAAACTGTATTTTTTTATCCAGTCTTATATTTCCTAGAATAAGCATGTGGATTAAAAGCATTGTCTTATGTGAGTGCCTAAAGGTAAATTTGAGCCTGTGGGCCAAAACTGTTGGAAATGTGTTCTTGAGTATTGGCATGCTGTATGGAGCCAGGCTCTCCGTAGAGACCTACTGTCCCTCCACCTTTGCGAAACTGATATGAAGAATAGCCCTATGACGCTTATCTGTAGTGATTATTTATGAATAGATGTTTGAGACCAGTCTGCTGTACAAGTGTGAGGCACTTCCTTTTCTGTATTATATTCAGCTAGTGGCTTCTCAGGGGTACTAGGACTTGCTGTCTGAAGAAGTAAGTGAGGCTACTTGGGAGCAGCACTAGGAATTTCAGTCACAGTATTTAAGATATAAAGTTCTAAAAAAGATGTATTTCTGTTCATATGTCTGACTTAAGACAGTGACAACTGCCAATTTTAGACAGAGAATGGCACTTAAAATTTCTGATGGCTTTATTAAAGATATGCCTTTTTGAGGAAGGAAGGGATATTATTAAGGGCTTTCTGTGCCCTAGGTTGTTTTACTTTATCTTCTTAAATGGGCAAAAATTGGGTGAAGGAATTCTGCACTACAGACACAAATAAGTAATCTTAGTTTTGTGATTGTGAAGCCCCTTTGCCTTTTCCTTTGTCTGGTGCCAAGTCTTTTCTGTTGCACGGTAGAAGCTCCTCAACAGAGATTAGGCCTTTTGGGCTTTGTTTTGTAGGGAGGGGAAAGAAAAGCCCCTGCACAAACATTTTAATTCTCTGTGACACATTAAACTAGAGGAATTGCGTTATCCTGGCTGGCTGGTAGCAGCAAGCTCTTTTGCCACCAGATTTATTTAGGTTGAACAGTCTTTCAGCAGCAAGAGAAAAAGCTCAGTGAGTTTATTTTATGCTGGAACATTTTGTATGTTCTTGTCTTGATGCAGAAGAGAAATACTATAGGGACCTGTACTTTTTTATATAGCTCTGCTGGAAGTCTCAGATCGGTTTATAAGTGCTAAAATAAGTGTGAAGCAGGCAATTACATAATACCCCATTTTACAAATGGGCATAATCGTAGTTCAGGAAGGTTAGCTGCACGAGACCACATAGCATCACTCACAGAAGCAGAAATAATGAGTCATAGCCCTGAGTTTCGTGTGCTTATCTTCTGTATTATGGGTTTCAGGCACTTCAGCCTACGCTTGGCTGTAAGAGCAGAGGTTATAAAGTACACATTGCTTAAATAATTTCATTAACCCTGGTACCTCAGCTAGATTTCTCATCATACTTACGATGTGTGCTCATATCTTAGTGTGTTGATTGGCATTTTGAATTGAGTTGTATAGGGCCAAATTTCTTTAAAATCAGATTAACTTTGTGTTCCACAGTTTTATAATATGATTAGATAATTATATGCAGCATCAAATTGTTCTTAATAAAAGGTGTTTGAATTTGAACTTCTACATTTGTTCAATCCATTTTAAGATCTTGGTCTTTTCATATAGGCAAGCTTTTAGCGTACAGTTGTAGGCAAGGTACTTAAGAACAGCGAATCAGCTCAGAATGAACTTTGCCAGCATGCTGGGTCATGCTTTTGACTTAGCTCCAGTCAACAGCATGCTTTACAGAAATGCTTTGTGTACCACTTTACAATCTGGGTCTTTGGTCAGCATTACCCAAGTGCTTGGTCTTTTCATCAGCAGTTCAACCTGTTTAAGGGAGCATCTGATTTTGAAATTAGAAAAGAGCTGTCTGTGTGAAAATCACTTTGTGTCTTTTCTTTTTAAGAAAGTTGCTATGCAGCACTACTAGTAAATAGATAGATTTTGTCTTACCTCTATGGTATCTCAGAAGCACTGTGCAGAAGTTAAGATAAAATACAAAACATTTCTGTTTACCTTTCTTGTTGTTACTTGATTATTTCCAATACTTCAGTGATAGCAATAATAGAGCACTTCATATGCAAAACCCTTGGGGTGCAGATTTACAAACTTCTGGTGTTTGTTGCCAAGTGTATTTTTTACAAAGCATTCTCACTCATTGCTGGTAGTACCAGCCCACATCTGAGTCTCTGCCAATCCTTTTCCATTTTGTGCTGTAGGGCAACTTTTAAACATACTCAGATTTAAACTTTTCATTTGGTTTATTCTAAAGATTTACGTTTCATATAGCTTCTTGGTGTACCACTTGAAGGCACTCGCCTTCTCTAGTATTCGTAGGATAGACTTCCGTTCATTATTGATCATATTCATTAAAAATGGACAACATGACCTGAAACACTCACAGTTTGATCAAGTTGGATAAGAACTTCCTTGTTGGGAGAGGGGTTCTATTACTGCCTGTAGGGAGCTTATAGACTCCAATATGTTTTCATTGTACTATTCCCCCTGTTGCCAGATTAATTTAAAGTGTTGCGCTGTGTGACAGCATAACACAGGAAAATGTTATACTAATAACATGATTGCATGATAGCGTATGTTAACATAACATACTGGAGAATGATTAGTGCATCTACTGCACTTGTCTATAGGATTATACAATTTTTAAAAGGTTTAATGAATGTAACTTTATGACAAGGTCATCAGGGCTGTGTTGTGCCCTGGTGGAGGGACAGTATACAGGCTAGGAGCTTGTAAAGTCACTCTGCTTCTGCAAGGTTGGAGAGGTGTTTTTGATAGACTGGTATAGACTTCTGGGGAGCGAGTTTAATACATAGTGTGGAAAAAGATTCTTGGGGCTTTTCAAGTGGGAGATGCATGGGGGATAGATAGGAGACCTCTCAAGTCATTTCCAAAATAACACTGTGATTAAAGAGGATTTCATTTCTTTGAGGGTACCTTGCATCTGAAGCATGACTATTCTTCTATCAAGCTAGATAGTCCTTAAATATGGATTTTTTTTCCTTATGTAATGCAACTTGAAAACAGCTAATAGTGATGATCAGTTACAATATTTGTTGATATTGCACTTTTTAGCCTTTTTGTACACCCTTTATGCTTGCCTCCAACAAATTACTTGCATGCTGTGTTTTGTTTCTGGTTTGGTGCTTAAGCCCGTAGTGTAAGACCTAGCTAGACTGTAAAACTCTCTTTCAGCAGCTTGCTTATGCTTGTGGCGATAACCTTTCTGCAGGGGCTTGTGCTGTTTATTTACAAAATTCCATTTTCCAGTGACAAATAGAACACTATTAAGTGAGTCTTCTTTTTACCAATTAGGTCAAAGTCCTAAAATTTTAAGACCTAAACCACATGGTTTAGAGCGAACTGATTCACAAACCATAGGTGACTTTACTACAAGAAGAAAGGGTATGTACTTTAGCACTGTATGTATATGGAGCTTTATAAAAGTAAATAAAACAAAAAATTAAGAAAACTGTTATTCTAGAATAACTCTTGTATACTCTTTTTTTAGTGCTAGTATAATCTAAGGTCATGGATGCATATTCCTTGCCAAGCAAAAAGTTTCCTACAGAAGGAATTAAAGTCTTTCTGTCTTGAACAGCACAAGGAAATATTTACTTGACATTAACTTGGGTGTTCTCATCTCTTAAGTTTTAGCTGTTCATATTTTGGATTTACTGATGTTTTTTATGTAGAAACAAGTATATATGACTTACCTGTAAGTTGCTTGAAACAACTTTTGTTAGGCAATAACCTGAAATCACAGTTAACTTGGGACTCCAGCTGTTGGCTAAACACTGAAATAAAGCAAAATATTGATCCTCTGATCGTTTACTAATACAGAGATTTACTGATGCATCTTAATGAGCATTGCAATTAGTCTGATGGGATTTATTGAAGGTGCTGTGTTGGTGCCTCATATAGTCACAAGAAGTAGAGGAAATTACAAGTAATGTTAAAAATGTCACAGAAGTGTCTCTGATTATCTTTGGTGGTTAAAGCCCATTGCAACTGGATGAAATA
>NW_010158973.1:0-18327 GCF_000695765.1 Mesitornis unicolor | reverse complement strand
CCCTTTGCAACGGGATAAAATTTTCCTGCTGTTCCCAGTGGGCTTTGGACAAAGCCCTTGCTATTTCTGCTGGAGCAGTACCTTGCCTGCCAATTATACCTGCCCTGTAGTCCCAGGCCTTTACAGCGGACTTGAGCCAAACTGATCATTTTTGTGTCACTCACTCTTTAGTATCATCTTTCCTACTTCAAGTCCAGTTCTGCCACTTTTATCTCATATGATACCTTATATCTTGTAATATCTGAGTTGTAGTTCCTCTTCTGAGTCTGTGGTGACAGATTTTTATGAGCAAGTGAGTTAAAGTGGCAGAACTATTGGGGTAGGCTTGATATGTTTTGAGTGCATAATTACGACTTCTTAACAGAGAAAAGGAGAAAACTGGGATACTAAAGATTGGTACTTATCCAGGAAATGTGAATCGTGAGCCCTTGTGTTCAATGTGTAAGATAGCTGACTTTTCAGTAAACTCAATCTGAAGAGTGACTGTAATGAAAGTATAATGAGTACAGTTCTGCTTTTTCCTTGTGAGACAGCCACACCGATTAAGCAACTGATTTCTGTCAGTTCCTCGTGTGGTCACTTCTGACAGCTCTTACTCCATATGAACTAATGGAGTGCTTGATATTTGATCTTGGTAGATCTGCTAATATGCAGCAAAATAAGGGGAGGGGGAGAGGAAGGGGTTTTATTATAATGACATTGCATTTTATTTTCTAAGAACAGTTTTAGGAAGGATGAAGTTGAGATTCAAACTGTGATAGCAGTTTGACTGTGTATGATTTCACTGACCCTTCCCAAGTTCTTTGATACTTTTTTTTCCCTAAAGTTTAAGAGGGATGAAACATACAAGCTGGAGGGAGGCATAGTGTGTTTCTCACTAAGACTCTATTTGTGGTTCTGTTCTGAAAATGGAATTTGAAAATGGCACCTTTTCTAGAACAGTGTTAGCTGTCATTAATGGCACAAACATGCCGCTGCTCTGCTGGTCAGTTGATAAGCACTGGAGCAAGCCAAACACCTCTTGGAATTGCAGCTCAGTGCTGGCTCATCTCTCAGTTTTGCAAGCTTAGTCTTAGCTGCAGATTCTGCCCACGCTCTGAGCTGTGAAACCTCATCAGTAAGAGCACATGTATGCAGTGAAGGCAGAGTTTGCATCATCATAATTGTCCGTGAGCCAAGGAAAGTACCCAGAGTGGGCACTGCTGACCATTTAAGCTGAAACAGCCCATCAGCCCTATCCTAGGCTTGTCAGTCCAGCAAGTCCTTGTGGCAGAGCAAACACAACACAATGCTGCTATTTTCAGAGACTCTTTTCAAAACAGGATTACTATGTACAAGTTTGTCTTGCAAAACTCTTAATTTGTGGGGTTTTTTTCCTATTTGCTGTTGCTTTTCAATACCTGGAAGGTTTAAAATATAAGTTAATATATCATGGCTTTCTGAGAACTGAACAGTGTTTCCTATTCCTTACTAGTGTTTACTATTTAAAAAATACTTTGAAAAGCTATTAAGTTTGTTTAGGAATGTTCTGTGCTTTAAGATAGTCTGTTTCTTATTTAGCAAAACCAGCTCCACTAGAAATAAAACCTCTGCCTGAATGGGAAGAATTACAAGCCCCAGTCAGATCTCCTATCACCAGAAGCTTTGCACGAGAGTAAGTTTCTTAGCTTTTCCTCACTTGGATTAAATGATTAATTGTTTTCTGTGACTAGAGTGTTAATAAATGTGCATACATCTCTATTTATTATATTTTTAGCTTGTGTAATACAAATCGAGGTTTCCTTTGCAAGTGTGTGTATATGTGTTTGTATGTATATATGCACGTGTGCATTGAAACAAAGTGTGTCCGTATCAATTTTTATTTTATAATATTAAACATAAGGGACTGTGTATAACCAAACAATGTGACACTCTAGTAAACTTGAATGAAAATTTCAGCTCTAATATGCTTGTTTTTGTTGTTTACCAGGAGGTTTAAGATATTCAAGATGTATTGTTTGTAAAATAATTCCTGGTAATTAGCTCCTCCAGGTTTCCCATGTCTCCCAGACCGGATTCTGTTCATAGCACAACTTCCAGCAGTGACTCACACGACAGTGAAGAGAATTATGTATCCATGAATCCAAATCAGTCCACTGAAGACCCAGTATGTAAAATCTACATCTTAACTACTCTCTTCCTGTGCAGTCCTTTTAAATCATGCAAACACAAATCCTTCCACTCAACATCACCTCCTCTTATACTTCTAGATCAAAATAATAATAAAAAATCTCTGTAGGAAATCTGTAATTTTGGTAAGATTTCACCAGGGAAGTTAAGAGCATAATCATACATAAATAGAATGGTTAGTATACATATCTATTGTACAAAGCAGTTCAACACATTGTTTTTTTCCTCCCACCTCCTTAGAAACTGTCTTCTTTTGCCTGTAATTGTTAGTCCTGGGCTATGCACCAGTTCAATATTATGACATCAAGGGAAATAAACTGTCTTAGGACCTCTGAGACAGGCTTAAAAAGCTTTAGTAAAAGGACATCTCCCAAAAAAGGATTTATATTTGTTTACGTTCTGTAACAACTGAGCTATGTGTCCTTTTATTAGGCCTCTTTCAAAAAAGAGGATAGAATGGGTCTTTGTGTATTGAATATCTGTATTTTTTCCCCTTTGGGGGAGAATTTTCTCAAAGTTTCAGATTATTTATTTGCAGCACAGTAAGTGAAGAGCTAGTTAGGAAAAGTTGATGATGCGTGCTGTGGGGTTTTTTGTGGGGAGGAAGAACCAGTGATAGTATTTTAAAGCAAAAGAGTAGCAGTAGATGCAGGCCTAAACTAAAATGTGGTCCAGAATACCCCAAAAGCACTGGAGGAAAACCTGTGTCTTCAGTTTACCTTCAGTATAGTTCATTGCATTCACCACATCTTTACTGCTTGGGTTCTTAGTAGGCAGTACAGCAGCATTTTTCATCTTTAAAGCATTATGAAAGACCTTTGGGGAGGGCCTGTCTAGCAACTTTTTTGTTCTGTTTGTCTGCCTTCTTATTTGGCGTGTGCTAGCCCTTTTCACTGCACCCCGGACTCTCCTCCTCTCACAGTGCTGTTTTTGTCCTCATCCCCTGCTGCTCTGGATTCTCTCCCCAATCTCCTCCAGTCCCCCTCCCCCCCAGCTCACCATTGCTGCCTTTTAGGGTGCCAATGATGTAAAAACTTAGCACCTCCTCTTGCAATAGGCATTGGTAAGTAATAGGTAACATCCCGCTTCACGGATGCAAGAACAGTCCCATTTCAAACAAAGCTTTGGAGCTGCCTTTACCTACAGTTCTCCCTGCAACAGAATCACAATTCAAATTGGGGTTTTCTGTTGATTCTTACAATGCTGTTTCAGGGGTTTAACTTCAGCGCTAAGATGGTGTATTTAATAGCGCAGTTCAGACGGCCTGTCATTAATATCTTCTGTTTGCTTGCACCGTTCATTCTTTAAGGTTGTTCTACAGATTTCCTTTCACTTTCATATATTTATAGTTTCTATTTTCTAATGCATGTGTTCTGCCTATCTACTTTGTTTGAAATAAAAAATTATTTTCTGTTTGAAGAGTCATAGCTTTTTTATTTGTGCTGGAAACACTGATACAGAACCTGATTTTTATATGTTAAATATGCAGAAATTTGCTTAGGGAACTTGGGCAACAAAAATGAACTTTGTCTCTGTTGTTTGTGTTTGTCCTTGTTACCACTTAATATTAAGTGAGTTGGATGATACAGATATAATGGATAACTTCAGTTTAAAAAGCCCAGTCCATTAAGCTGTAACCCATAAAATATTTTATTTCCTAGAGAACCTGAGTGTTTCCAGATATCTCAAGGCCTTTGTTTTAAAATGTGCAAATTACACAGACGTTTTGGAAGTTTTTATTTGTTCCACCTGCGTCTTAGAATGGACTCCATATTTTTTCACCTTTTTCTGTCATCAGCTTTGAAGCATCTTGTTTGGACATGTCATACTTCTGTTTTATTTCATAAAATCGGCAATATTCTGCTTTTTCTTTCAAGTCGCTGTCAGCCTTACCCTTCTGTCTTTCCTTCTGCCTTCCTCTTCATTTTTTGCTGACTGCTGCCCTCTGTCTTCCTTTTTTTTTCTTTATCTTTTAGAGAAGAGTCCTTCTATTGTACTGTTCCTATAACACCTGTTAAGAGGGAGGGATCAGGCTGGGAGAGGACAGAGGAGGTGAGGTTGTGAAAGTCTGGGCTAATTGAAATATAGGTCTATACCATGCAACTTCTGTTCAGGCAGCCCTACACAAATTTTCCAAAGTTTGTCTTTTCGTCTGATCAGTTGAATAATACTTTTTAATTTTCTCCTTCATCATGATGGCTTTTGAATGAAATGTAAAAGACTCAATAGAAGTTTTGCCACTGTTTTAAGGCTGAAATTCTTGTAAGGTATTTAACAGCAATTTAAGGAAATAAAAATGTTTGCAATTAAGTAATGCTAAATTTGAGATGTAACATAACTTCATTTAAAAAGAACAAACCACATGCCGTTCTTATCTCATATGAAAGGGACATAAGGTGGAAGGTACAGATTGGTTTGGTGGCAACCTTAAATTTGGGGGGTTGGTTTGGGTTTTTTTCCTCCTGTTGGTTTTTGACTGACTGTCCCAGTTTCCGCTAAGGTAGAATATACCCCTTATCATACAGTGTCAATAAAATTTGCATGATTTAACTGAGATCTCAGTTAGTTCTTTAACCTTTAGTATTTCGGCAGTTTATAATAAGTATATTTGATAACACGAACCATTAACATGTATGTTTGTAGCTGAAGTTATTTATATGATAATTTCAGAATTTGTTCGGAAGCAACAGTCTTGATGGAGGAAGCAGCCCTATGGTGAAACCTAAAGGAGATAAACAAGTAGAATATTTAGATCTGGATCTAGATTCGGGAAAATCTACCCCACCTCGTAAAGTAAGAGTTTAAAATTTCTTCATAAGTAGTTGCTGGGAAAGGGGGACCCTCCAGAAAGAATATGTGAACTAGTTTCTCAAAGAGTCAGTCAGAGAGCCTATGCTGGACCTTTCAGAGAAACTGGTACTTGTTCTTTATCTGTCTGGGACATCCACTTACTTTTTGTTGTTAATTTATTTTAATGTACTTTTTTTTACTCTCTCTTGCTTTTCCCAGAAAAAGAGCAGTGGTTCAGGCAGCAGCGTGGCAGATGAAAGAGTTGATTACGTTGTGGTTGACCAGCAGAAGACGCTAGCACTGAAGAGCACACGAGAGGCATGGACTGATGGGAGACAGTCTACAGAATCTGAAACACCTGTGAAAAGCGTGAAATGAAAATACTGCTTTTCACTCCTTTCTGTCCCTTGAAGAAATTTTGAAGAATTACAGAACCACAATGGTTGTTCCACTGTACAGTACCTGATTCACTGGTGTGTGAATAGGTTCTTGACCGAATCGGATGGAAGCCAAAGGACACTTTGAATATATCAAAGGAATTTTAAGATCATAAATTGGCTTTGTGGTCTCTGCAAAAATTGCAACCTGTACATAATGTGTAAAAAAAGTATTGCTCAGCTTTCAGAAAACCTTTTGTTTCTGTAGTTAACACATTTGTAGTATTACTATGTTTATGCACTTTTTTCAGTTACGATGTTGGTTCAGGTATTCCCAGTTAGTGTACCTTAATGCCTAATTCATCAGGAGAAATTTTTTTTCCTTACACTACTATTCCTTAAAATTTTAGGTTAATTAAGCTACGTGTAGATGCAGAAATTAATATTTGAACTTCATTTTAACAACTTAAAATTGATTTTGCGGAAATACTTCCATAATTGAATAACCTACTTGAAATGCCAAGAGACAGCAGTTAGTTACATACTTGTTTATATTTAATACATGCAAGATTATTTGGAAGTCTACAGGTTACCTTCCTAACAAAAATTGCTGTGAGTTAATAATAATGAACTATATTGGGTTTAGACCTACAATCCTGGCTTATGTTAGTTGTTAGTGGTGGAACTTTTATTTTATTAATGACAATGTTCTGTGTTCAATAGGTGAAGATTCTGCAGGGTAGGATCTTACACTTCTAAAGACTGAGTAATTAAATATCAAGTAAGCCTGCAAACCACTGATGGCATGCAGTAATATTGTGATCTCACACTTATTAACAAGAAATAACCTTTATATTATTTACAGAAGGTAGAGTATATAAATCAGGTACGTACTGAGCACTGTTGTGCTAATACACTGATCAGGTTTAGACAATGAGCTTTAGTTTTGTACTATTTAGAAGTTCTAATGTCAGTTTTCAGTTCAAGATTAATGGGACAGTTTGACATTCACTGTTTGTAGTACTAGCAAAATACTGTGATTTTTGAATTAGACATTAATTCAAATGGAAATACTATGTTTTGACACCATAGTGCCCTTCTGATGATCTCTATTTTACTTTAATCTCCTGCTTGGCCTTATATTTAAATCCCTATGCAACTGATATTTTATATCTCTGTTTTTAAAAATTAGATAATATACTTAAATGATCCCCTTGTAAACCACTTGTTGTTCCTTCCTGGTACAGGATTTTAAGCTCTGTATACTGTGATCCTTTATTTTACTATGCCAGTTCCAAATAATAATCTGCCTTGGTTTAGAAACATCATTTGTTATTTGGAAGAAGATAGAGTTCTTTAAATACATGAATGAGTTAGGTCTAGATAGAAAACTTACTAACACTTTTTTTTTTACATGAACACCATCAAGTAAGCAGTTGTTTTATTTTCCCGCCTAATTGTTTTGTTTTGTCCAGATCATTTAAAAGTTGAGCATAGAGCTGTGTTGTTTTCTGGCATGTTGGCCTTAGTACTGTGCCTAATCTACCACTGGTTGTTTCTCTCCCCTCACAGCCACAATCTACAGTATGTAAATTATCTTATTCTTAACAAAGGGGTTTTTTTTTAAATTAGTAATATTTTGATGCTTTGAATGTTCATTTGAAAAAAACTAAACAATGCATTTTGAGGTGAATTTTAAATAAATCAAGTTGTTCAGTTTTGATGTGTAAACTCTGTCCTGTGAAACAGCAAACTGTGTGTATGAAGGTGCCTAGATACCAACCACACTTCTTCAAAATTGTAGATTACCTCTTGGTACCTCTCCAAAAAAAAGGTATGGCTAAACCAATTTTCAAAACAGATCTCTGATTTAAACCCCTGAACCAAGCAGATAAGTAATCATAATTCTTAGTCTTCTGGGAGCCAGAAGAAGAGATGTGAGCCTCGATGGCTCAATCAAAAGTAGCTCAAATCCATAAAGATCCTGGAGCTATAGCTCAACTCGGCTTTTACGGTCTTCTTATCCAATAATAAATTTTTCTTCACTGATGCTACCATTGAAGCATCCATAGGCATGGTGAATACTTGGTAAGTAACATAATGATAGTTTTGTTTTAGGACAGTGGCTTTAAGCATTTTATTGGTGCAATGACAGCCGTGCATCTCCACTTACTTGTAGCAGATGTAGTTAAATAATCACTTCGCTGTTTGTCCTACATAATTGTTTTGGTGCTTGGCACTGGGGAGAAGAATCTGTACTGTGGACTCCCATGCTCATGCATGCACCCAAGAAGTAAGATGATCTTAGAGTATTTCAAACTCATGTTTCTTTAGTCTCTCAAACAATGGGAAAATTTGAGGGAGAATGTTTGGAAGGGCTGCTCGTCTTTTACCTAATCTAGCCCTTACCCTTGCCTAGCCCATCTGTCCATGAAACATTTGCCAACTACACAACTATGTATTATTTTTAAAAATCTTTGGGTTTTCGTTAATTGAGCAGTGATACTTATATTTAGATATACTATTTTTTCAGATGGTTGTGAGCTTCTCTGATGGTGAAGTATAAATGCTTAAAAGAATTGGTTTCCTCAGCTGGCCTGTCTAGTTGAGCTAGTGATACAAGGTGGTTTTGCTCTGAGTTTGCTGATACTAGTCCTTGGTTTACAGATTACACTTATGCTTTCCTCATTTTAAAATTGGCAGCATCCACAATGTTAATTGTTGTTATTATTCAGAATCCCCTTATAATTTCTAGGCTCTTCCCCTCCTTTTTGTTAAGGAAAACAGTAGGATTAAGCCCGTACAGACAATATAATGCTTTCTAAGTAATACTCTAATTAGATTTCTAAGCAGTTTTCTCCCCCTAATTCTAGTAATACATTTTTTTCTGCTTGCATGTTGTCCGAAGGATGTTCAGAGACGTGATACTAACTCTGGATGATGCTCCTCATTTTTAGCTATAAAGCTAAAGTTAGGCTTCAATGCTGCAGGTCTGAGCTCTTGGGTAGTCTAAGGATATGAATTTTAAGTTGAAAATATGAGTCCTAAAAATGTAGGTGGTAGAAAGAAAACTAGACTGTTGACAGCCTTGTGTAACTTTCAGTTACTGGCTTTGGGGCTACTGGGTGCTGGTGGAAGCCGCAGTAGACAGCAATGCAGAAGTAGTTTGTGAGTGGTGTTTGTCAAGTGTTTTTTTTATAACAGGTAAATTCTTTCTCATTTACCTAAAAAGGTGTGTTATCAACTGAGGATAGAGTTTTCACAGCTGTATAGGTCATAAACAAGAGTAATTTTAAACTGCAAATGTAAAGTGTAATGTTCTTTTACAAATACACAAAATCTTGTTTACAAAGATCAAAAGAAAAACTTTGTTTCTTCTGCACCAAGACTGATTCTAAAGGTGATTTGGTATCGCATTATGCTCTAGTCTGAACTACACATTATCTGGTAAGTACTAATGGCCACACTTTTCCACACTGGTTGCTTGTGACTAGGATGGGTGTACTATTGGGGTGAGTAAAAAAGTGGCTGGATGGCCAGGCCCAAAGGCTTGTGGTGAGTTAAATCAAGTTGGTGGCCGGTCACAGGTGGTGTTCTCCAGGGCTCAGTACTAGGGCCAACTCTGTTTAATATCTTTACAAAAGATCAATGAAGGGATCGAGTGCACCCTCGGTAAGTTTGCAGATGACACAAAGTTGGGTGGGAGCGTTGGTCTGCTTGACGGTATGAAGATTCCACAGAGGGATCTGGACAGGCTGGATTGATGGGCTGAGGCCAATTGTATGAGGTTCAACAAGGGCCAAGTCCTGCACTTGGATCACAACAAAGCCATGCAATGCTACAGGCTTGGGGGAGAGTGGTGCCTGCTGCCTGTCACAAAAGGACTTGTGAGTGTAGGTCAATGGCTGAATATGAGCCAGCAGTGTGCCCAGGTGGCCAAGAAGGTAAATAACATCCTGTCTTGTGTCAGAAACAGTGCGATCAGCAGGACCAGGGAAGTGATCCTTCTCCTGTACTCGGCCCCAGTGATGCCACACCTTGAATACTGTGTTCAGTTTTGAGCCTCTCACAAAACACACATTGAGATGCTGGAGCATGTCCAAAGAGCAATGAAGCTGGTGAAGGGTCTGGAGCACAATACTTATGAGGAGTGGCTGAGGAAACTTGGGTTGTTTGGCTTGAAGTAAAGGAGGCTGAGGCCTTACTGTTCTTTACAACTACCTTGTTGGAGGTTGTAGCGAGGTGAGTGGTCTCTTCTCTCAAGTACCAAGCAATGGGACAAGAGGAAATGGCCTCAAGTTGTGCCAGAGGAGGTTTAGATTGGACATTAGGAAAAAATTTTCACTGAAAGGGTTGTCGAGTGTTGAAACAGGCAGCCCAGGGAAGTGGTCGATTGAACATCCCTGGAGATATTTAAAAGATGTGTAGATGTGGTGCTTAGGGGACATGGTTTAGTGGTGGAATTGGCAGTGTTGGGTTTTTAGGTTTATGGTTGGACTCGATCTTATGGGTCTTTTCCAAATTAAAAGATTCTATGACTAACATAATAACTATTACCTCATAAAGTGCAGGTGTAAACACACAGCTTTTCTGTCCTGCTAGAAATTTTTAAAGTGACATTGAAAAAGATGAAAAGACAAAACATGATCATAAGCCTTTTTAAATTTATCGAGATTTGTATTTATGTAAAAAAAACAAAAAAGCAAAAAGCCAGTCCATTCACATATGGCAGTTGTGACATAGTGCTACACAGTAAGGCGTACAGACAAATTACAGTCTTACTGGTTTAATTAAAAGTAGTTTAGAATTCATTGCTCCAGATAGCTAAATGGGGAGTGATGGGCAGCTCTCTAGCTTTCACATTACACTATGAGCTAAGCAAGATTTTTATCACAGTGAAGTTTAAGCTTAGCTGTTACTGATTGCAGCAGTCAATTTATATATATTGTCATCTTGCAAAACTACTTTGGAAACTTACCAGCAGTGGACAAAATTTTCATTGACAGAATCACAGAATATTAGGAGTTGGAAGGGACCTCAAAAGATCATCCAGTCCAACCCCCCTGCCAGAGCAGGATCACCCAGACAAGGTCACACAGGAACACGTCCAGGCGGGTTTTGAATGTCTCCAGAGAAGGAGACTCCACAGCCTCTCTGGGCAGCCTGGTCCAGTGCTCTGTCACCCTTACAGTGAACAAGTTTTTCCTCATGTTCAGATTGAACCTTCTATGCTCCAGCTTGCACCCATTGCCCCTTGTCCTGTCATTGGCTGTCACTGAGAAGAGCCTGGCTCCTTCATCCTGACACTCGCCCTTTACAAATTTATAAACATGAATGAGGTCACCCCTCAGTCTCCTCTTCTCCGAGCTAAAGAGACCCAGCTCCCTCAGCTGCTCCTCATAAGGGAGATGCTCCACTCCTTCCTTTACTGTAGAGGTTTGTGTCATGAAAAGTCAAAGGATGTTTATGTGCTCAAGAAAAAGTTATTGCCATTCAATATCAGTGTGCAATTTTAGAAAGCAATAATATCACTTTATCTGTTTGAGGTTTTTACACCTATAGCTCTTAAGAAGCTGAGCACTATCCACAGGCAAACTTAAATTCGGAGATAATCCTCTGTATTTTTTAATCTGCTCTTAGTGTCTGTGTATTGCGCCAAACACCTCTGCTTAAGATTCATTTCTTATTGTCTGTCTTACCACATGGGAATGCTAATGGGGTCCATGACAAGAGAAAAAGGTGCTTGTCCAGCAATTAGTATAATACATATTCCACAAAAACATCATCTTGGTATTAGTTCATCTGCACCCAATCAAGTTGAGGTTTTTGGGTTTTTGTTTTAACTGAACAAGTGACTTGGGTGCAGGTCTCAACCCAGTGAGGCGCAGAGTGGGACAAAAAGAAAAGGTGCTTGAGATGGTTATGAACAACGTCTTCGTCTTTGACATTAAAAGTCTCTCAGTATATGTTTGTTTCAGCATCCTTGATGCAAATTTTCAGTAACAAAAGTGGGAGAATAGCAGGTATTGGATGCATGACTAGTTGAAAGGGTTTTGCCATCTCATTGCTAGATAAACACATCTAGGCTGTTCTTATGCCAGTGGTTTTCTTCTTAAATTTTCTTTAAAAGTCCTATGTTTTATTTGAAAGGGATAATCTATGTTTGCTTTGACATTTTTTAAAGTGTATGGTTGTATAACCTGCAGCATATACATGTAAATTAAGAAACACTAAACATTTTGGTAAAACCAACTTGCAAAATATGTATTTCACTGTGATGGCAAATTTAGTAAGCCAGTAAAATTATTTTTCAGTTTCTAAACCACGAGGCATGAGCAATGCCTTTAGTTTTGTGTTTAAAAACAAAAAGTAAATGTTACAAAAACTTCATAAATTTGAAATATTTTACCCTACTATGGTAAAATGAAATAGAAAAAGAATCCCATACAGTTTACAACATAAAATAGAAAGTTGTTAAAATGGAGACTCTTTGTCTTAATTGAACTAAGCATCGTGATTCACGCTTGAAGATTCTTATAGGATCCATCTTTGTTTCCAAGCCTTTTCCTGGGAAGTTATATCTGCAGTAGAACAAGAAGAAAACACCTGTCACATCAATTTTCAAAGACGACCAGTAAGAATTTGGCTGCTATTATAATAAGGTTTTATTAAAATCTTTTTGGCTGGTGCTGTGTGTTGTTGGAAAGGGGCAGGGAGACTTGCACAGCGTACCCAGATGACTTGATTGCACTGTGGGAGAGGGTGTGGAAATACAAAGTAGAAACTTTATTTGAAATAAAATGCTTTTGATTTGGAAAAAGAAAAGGCTTACAGTAGGATTTACTGACCTCCAGGCAATCAAAACACTTCCTAATATACAGGGGTACCCCACCGTCTCTCCTTCCTTGCCCATCTCACCTGAAGAGTTTATAGCCATCTACGGCAGCGCTCCAGTTACGTGAGTTGTCCCACCATGTTTCTGTGATGGCAATTATAGCAGTTTTCCTGCTGCATGATGGCTTCTAATTCCTAATTGGTATAGATGCACTTCAGTTGGGCTGTTGATCCTCGCACTCTTTTGAGGTGAGAAGTCATTAATTCCTAAGTGACTATTTGCTGTTCTTTCTAATCCATCAATAACCTTTGCATCTTTGCTGCCACTTGGATTTCCATCCCCCACTTCCTCTGAGGTGGCAGACCAAAGGACCTCGCTAGCACCCTGTCCTTTGCACATTGGCGTGCCACCCCCAGGCTTGTTTCTAGCAAGCCTGGTTTCGTACACCTCCGCCTTCAAATATAGTTTAAAGCTCTTTCAGTGAGCCCTGCTGACCTCTTGGTAAGCATCCTTTTGACCCTTGGAGACAGGTGTACCACATCATTTGCTAGCAGGCCTGGTGTTGTGTAGGCCAACACATGGTCAAGAAAACCAAAATTCTGCTCCTCGCACTAGTATTTATGTCCTTGCTCTTCCTTCCCTCAAAGGTTTTTTAAAGCTACAGGTAAAGCGTAGATCTGTATTTTAACACCCTGTTTTACAGGAAATATGTTGGTATCTGGAAAGCTGATCATTGCTACAGGATGTGAGCAAATACAACTGGGCAGCTGAAAGTTGCCTTTACTACATTTTTTTAGGTCAGATGGCCAGAATAGGAGGAAAGTATTATTTTTCCTTAATTCGTACCAGACTTTAAATTATGTAAGATTTCAGAATTTTTATGCTATTTTCAGGTATATACGTTAGAGGGAGTAGTCAATACTTGTTTCTGTTCTCTTGAGCTGTAGATTTACATACTTGTAAACTCACTGAAATGTTTGTTTAGGATTTTTTTCCCCTTACCTATTACTGGTGAAGGATACTGACCTGGGAGTTTTTGAGGTGCCTCAGACTGGCCTACTGGAGTATCTCAATTTGAATCTGGAGTTAATTGCATCAAAATGGTGATTCAACCCTCTGCTGAGGTTGTCTTCATAGTAATACATATAAATCATGGTGTATGTGTTTAGGCTTTTTTTTTTTCCTAATTAATCATACTTGAGATCAAAATGTTGAAACAAGTGGCGGTCAGAGTTAGGCTCTAGTTAGACATAAGGAAGGATTTTTAAAAGGCATGAAGTGTAACAGAGTTGCAAGTTCCCCAGGCACACAAATCCCTTTGATTATCTTCTGAGGATCAGACTTCAGTATTCAAGGCACTGGTGTATCCTGTTTAAGTAAGTGAAACTTCTAAGAACTGTTTCAAAATAATCTCATTTCTATTCAGGTATGTAAATATAAGTTTAAGAACTAAATTCTAAAAATACTGTTTGTGTTTTAACTATTTTTTCCTGCATAAATGAAAGAAGTGATGATCCTGAAGGCATTTTTACCCTTAGCTGCTCTTGATGACAGCTCAAAATGAGGAAGCACAGCATAGTCTTAGTCCTTGAAAAACTTATTTCTTTTTTAAAAAGAGCAAGGTAAAGGAGCCAACCAGGATCAAGATTTAGCCTCTGATCTGCCTTGCAATAAGCTCTCTTCCCCTTGTATGCCGTGGAGTGCAGCTACCCCCAAAGCCAGTGTTCAGTTTTGAAGTGGGGACAGAAATTCTGCAGCCAGTGCCAGAGAGGCACCAACAAACTCTGGAAATGTGGTGCGCTTAAGAGTTGAAGCAAAAATTGTCTCTAGTTTTAGAGAGGGATGGTGGGTGGTGGTTCTTTTTCACCCCTTGTGAAAAGAATAGGATAAAATCTGGGATTGGGATGCAAGTCCCCTTGGTACTAGCCTTACAGGCTGTGCTGCATCTTACTGTGAATTAAATTGTTCACCCCCAGTTTTTTGTAGTGGTACATATGCTCTTTGGTTTTTGTAGAGTGTACCAGGAGGAGGGCCAGCTTTTAAAGTATGAGACTAAGGATCAGACCATGTTGTTTCCCACCCTTTCGCAAGCCAGCCATGCAAGCTGCTCTGGGATGTAGTCCCCTCAGCAGACTTTGGCAAGAAGCTGAATAGGTGCTGATTTATGGTCAGCTGTGAGGTGTTTTTGTGCAAGCTTATTCCAGTCCTAGTTTTGTGATAATGCACTTCGTGGTATCTGGCTGGCCACAGATTCATTAGTAATTTCAACTTTTTTTTTTTTGGTCAAGGTGTACTTGCATAAAAGTTTAGGAATAAATTTCCAGTTCCAAGATCATGCTTGAGCTTTACTCTTAGTGAGTGCATTGTATAGAAAGACAGGAGCTGTAAATTAAACAAGCAGTTACTGTTCTGTAAATGGAATTAAATTCTCCTTAAAAAAAAATACCAAGAACAACAACAACAACAAAAAAACAAACCACAAAAACCCCTACAAAATAACCGCTCAGCCCTCAAAAAAAAAAATTTATGTCAACTCTATAACTTTATTTAGGATCTGCCTATCTTCAGGCTGTCAGAGTTTTTTTCAGAAACTTTCATGAGTATCTGTTTAAATATGTAAATACTATGGGCAAAATTGCTCCAGACCACCACTGAGAAGAAACAAAACAGCATAAGAAAGGCAAGAAAACCACGGAAATCAGCTAAGATGCAATGACAGAGGCCTTGATCTAGCAAATTTGGGTGTACAGGGAGATACTGGAATCATTACTTTCATGGGTAAAAGTTAAAAACCTCTTTTTTAGCCCTATCTTTCAGGGAAGTCGGGTGGCCTAACTGTGGTGCCAATGTACGTAGGAAGTGGCTGTAGCAAGGGAGGCTCCTTGCGTGGGTTGCCTGGCTCTGGGTGGATGCCATAGAGGGAGAAGTGGACTTCATAAGCACAAGAGAAAGGCCAGGGAAGAGCCTGACCACAGAGGGAGGAGAATCTGGAGTTTTGAAAAGGGATGGATCTGTGTGCATAATTGAAGCTGAGTGTGTGTTTATTATTTAAAAACAGAAAAATGTATTTTACATATTAAAAACTTCCATATTTTTGCATTTTGGCTGAGCCTTTTCGGTCATAGCAGCATGCAAATAAAACCTAAAAGCATTTTGACTATTCTGGGTTTCTGCTCTGCTGCTTGTTACAGAATCTCCACTCTTGGAGGATGTCTATAAAAAGTATCAGCAGTTGACACTGTAGAGGGTTTTTTTGCATGGGTAAATTTTACTGATCAGAAGGCTGGCTTTAAATTGGACAAAAGCAGAGTCTGACATGCTATGTGGATGTGTTGCTGTTACCAAATTTTCACTGGTTTATGGCTGTGCAAAATTTGAAAGATTTTTGGTCTTCATGTGTCAGTGTTTCTGTAGTCTGCTTTTTGGAGATAGACCTAAAACATAGCATGCTTACAAATGTTCATTACAGTTTAAGCTCTGCAGATGTACTCAGTGCTACTTCTTTTGTAAGAAACATAAATTTTGCTGGGATGGTTCCACTGTAGTTTGAGTAACTTCAATGTCTTCTTCATGGTACTCAATGTAAAGAGCCCATGGATAGATATTTATAGGCTTACATGTGGTAAACTCTAAAACATTGTTTCCATTGCATTAAGGAATCTACTGAAATTAATGTATAATTTATTTTGCATGTGTGGGTGGTGGTTTGGGTTTTTTTAAGTGAAAAATTCTTTTACAGACACTGTGTCTCTGTGTGTGTATATCACCTGTTACCTGCAGCACCTTTAATCTGAGACTGGAAATAAAATGATCAAAACAGAAAAGTGATGGCTTTGAAGTAGGCCTAACTATATTTAGCTTCAGATGGAAAGGTCCAGCTTAACATCAGTGTTGTGAAGGGCTATAAAAATTGTCACTTTCTAATCTATTTTGCATAGCATTTTACTGTGGCATTTTCAACTAAACTTCAAAAAAACAACAACAAAACCCCCTAAGATCTGAATGCAAACCAGGCTCTCTCCCCTCTCCTACCTTCTTGAATCCAAGTGACTGCCATGTGTCCGATGGTGTGACCACAACCAGTTCCATTTCATTCATTTCCCAAACTTTGGAAAGATTTACAGTGCTGATACATGTGCAGCAATTGCTTCACAGCTGATAGTATCATTTAGAGTTGCTCTTACTTGTGGTGTTTCAATTTCTTATTTAACAAGAAGTCATCTAATGAATATTTATTAAAGTTATGATTACACAGCTGAGCAACAAAATAAAAAGAGGCCCTCTCACCTGAGAGATTTGACCAAAAACCTGTAATTATACTGTTCTTTACTAACTTCATAAGCATGTTAATAAATCGTTGTTGTTGTTGGCCAATTTAGTACTGGCTGAGGGAGGATTTTGTGCCTTGTGTATTTGGCCATACGTTGGTGTTCAGCACATGAGTAACCCCTGTCTTGGGCTTCTTTGTGCCGCTGGTTGCTTTTAAGTTCTCTGTATTCAGGCTCTGTATGCACTGTTATGATTTTGTGTGTTCATGAGTATCTTCATGTTAACTTTAAAAGACAGTTTTTCTGATTTTTGTGGAAACTGAGGAAAGAAAAGCATACAGGAAATAATAATCCTCAAACCATTACAAATAGGCAGGAGAACTTGAATTTCTAATTATTTAATGGAAGATATTTCAGTAACATTTCTGAAAAACGAGAACGTGTCCTAGAAGAGGATTCTCAGACTGGATTTTTCTTCCTCTTCCCCAAGTACAACCAATACACTACATTTCTCAAGTTTTAATGCCAGGTAAATAAATTGGATGCTTTTCAAGCAGAGACTTCCAGTGTTGTGTTGTGCTTTGTTTTTGTTTTCTGTTCTGCTTTCAGGTCTTTAAGAAATTTAGAATCTTTACTCTTACTGTCCACTTTTGATGGGTTTTTTTTATTTTTAAACTATTATGCCTGCTTTCTGTACTTGTTTGAAGTCTAACAGTCTGGAATATTGTGTCCAGTTCTGGGCCCCTCAGTTCAAGAAGGACAGGGAACTGCTGGAGAGAGTCCAGCGTAGGGCTACAAAGATGATCAAGGGAGTGGAGCATCTCCCTTATGAGGAGCGGCTGAGGGAGCTGGGTCTCTTTAGTTTGCAGAAGAGGAGACTGAGGGGAGACCTCATTCATGTTTATAAATATTTAAAGGGTGAGTGTCACGAGGATGGAGCCAGGCTCTTCTCGGTGACAAACAATGATAGGACAAGAGGTAATGGGCACAAGCTGGAACACAGGAGGTTCCACTTAAATTTGAGAAGAAACTTCTTCTCAGTGAGGGTGACAGAGCACTGGAACAGGCTGCCCAGAGAGGTTGTGGAGTCTCCTTCTCTGGAGACATTCAAACCCCGCCTGGACGCCTTCCTGTGCAACCTCATCTAGGCGTTCCTGCTCCGGCAGGGGGATTGGACTAGATGATCTTTTGAGGTCCCTTCCAATCCCTAACGTTCTGTGATTCTGTGATTCTGTGATTCTGTCTGCTTTATTTTTACCTTTAGCTGAGCCTTTTCCTATGAGCATGGTGGAGATTTTGGTAACTCTTTCTGCAGTTTCACCTGGAAATAGCTTATCCAAAATTTTGATATAGAAGTTGACTTCTCATGATGTTGCTCTCATGCAGTGATATAGGGTCCATGGCACCTTTGAGTGATGCTGACTAATGAAATAATGGATGGATTAGAGCTAGAGGTAGGATTTTTGTTGACAAGTGAACCATCTATTCATAAGCATTCAGGTCTATAAAATGGTTTTTCATTACTGTCATGTTAAGGTTATTCAAAAACACTTATATGATATTGCAGGCTCTATACAACGGCAAGATTATTTTTTTTCCTTCCCCTGGCTCTGATGTAGAGGAAATTAAAAAAAAAATCCTATTTCTCTTGTGGAATTCAGGTTTTGGCTAGGAATATTTTTTATTACGTTTCACCTTTTGTGAATGAAATGTTTGGGGCTGGTATTTTCTTTGCATATTAACTTAGAGTAATTTTTGCTTAAATTTCAGTCTCTATGATAAAGGCAGACTTTCTCAGAAGTAAAGGAAGTCGTGAACCCAAAGCAGTAGCCGAGAAAAGAGTCATTTTGAGTGAACGCTCAAGCCCTTTTATTCAAAATTCACCCTC
>NW_010158972.1:4951-14371 GCF_000695765.1 Mesitornis unicolor | reverse complement strand
CCCCCATTACCAAAGACACAACTGAAAAAACCCTCACAGAAAACCCAATACACAATGAAATTCAAGACTCATGTAATTTAACAGGAATGACATTTCAGTTATACTTTTACTGAAACTACATTCACTTGTGTCAATATTTAAAATCAAAAATTAACATCAACCTGAGCCCATTTTCATTCAATTATCTAAAATTTAAAAGGATAGAAGAAGAAGAATATATTTTCTTTATTTCTTCTATTTATTTAGTGACTTTTCTGTGGCCACCATACATTCTGAAAAACAGCAATTATTTACGAAGTTAAAACACTACCCAAGTGGAGGAAAACTAGACACATAGGACAGGCACTATAACAAACTTTTGTACAAAAGGAAATAGATATAAAGCAACTTTTCCAATGTTTTCATTTTAAGCTAGTAAAAGAATGCATTGAAGCTCTTTGAAAAGCAGTTTCTATTTCCAGATGTCGTTGTCCTTACATAGCTGAACCTACATGTAGAACCTATATTTTCACATATTCAAACATCCGATAAAAATTTACTAAGGAAGGATTAGACCAAACATATTTCTATAGCATCCTTAATGCTGTTGTTTTTTTTAGGACACTGAATAATGTGAGAAGAAAACAGTGGAATCTACATGAGTCTTAGGTAATTATTAAACAGGTATTAAAACCCTTGTCATAATCACATCCTATGGATGTGCTGCAAATTGAAGATAATTACTCATTTACCAATACTACTACTTTTTTATGTCAGTCAGTACTGTACTGATACTCTGTACTAAATATTCTGTCTATTCTATTATCTGCAATGTTAAGTTGAAATGCAGGTTCTTTTAGTATGGGCTGCTTCTTACTATGTTTTAGTTCTGTACTTAACAAAATGTGACTCTGATCTTGCACTTGAGATCTCTCATTATCACCATACACAAGTGAGTAATAATAAAAATAAGGTATTCTACTGCATGTTTAATAGAAATCATAGTTACATAGGCTATTGATTATTTTTGTGGTTGTTAAGTCAGAATATACAATTGGACTTTCTTACTTTTTAATATACAATAAAATTTTGCCATCATGGAGTTTTTCAAATAAGATAACTTTTAATTATATCTTCTATGATAATTTTAAAAGTCATGATCGATACTTTCCTACATCTCTGTATCCTGTATATTTCTGTTTTAAATGTTTGAAGACTCATACAGTCCACAGAAATGTCTTCAAGAAGAATTAAGTTATTTTAAGTTAGGAAGACATTGAACATTCAGCTTGTCCCACAGAGACAGCTATAGAATGCCTGCTTTCAGTTTAATTTACCATAATTTTCCTTCCTTAACCCAAAGGTGCAGAGAAATAGTGATTCCTTAAAGCTGTTCTGAAGTTTGGAAAGTGGACGTGATTCCTAATTTGTAGTATTGATGAAAGGAACTAACACTTGAGAGGGTAGCAATTATCTAGCTGAAGCAATATATCTTAGGTCATTGTGTAAAGGTTATTGTGTAAAGGCAGGTAGGCTACAGACAGTTCCTGATAAGGCCAAGGATGCCTGCCTGAAGCGTCTTACAGCTCCTGATAACAACAAGAACATTGTGGCAAATATGTAGAAACCGGCTTTGTGGTTTGGAGACACACCAAGGGTCCAGGAAGCATGCTCAAGGAACAAATGTGAAAAGTTTAGTAGTGAAAAAGACGATTTACTTCATCCCTGAGACCGAGGCCCATGACCACCAGGAGGAACTACGCAGGTGCAACTGGGAGAAGAGCAAGGCGGAGTATATGCAAAGGACTTCTCGGAAAAAGACCGCCTTTTTGGGGAAAGGCTATGAATATGTATAGACACTTTTGCATAATAATGAATATGCAACACTTTACCATATAAAGCCAAGACAAGCTGCTGCAGGGTGCATGCACATTTATGGTGGAGAGATCCCCTGTGCGCCCCTGCACTGAATAAACATACCTACTTTACAACCTTACAGGTTGTGGAGTCTTCATTCCTCAAGTCAGTTTAGGGCAGTTACAAGACAAGTACACTTCATCACACTGTTCCTCAATTTATCATTAGGATATTATCACACAAATCTGGACCATATAACTCAATACAGTTCCAAGCAGATGTTTTTGTTTTAGTCCACCAAATCCATTTTATAGACAATTTAAGTTGGCCTCTGCAGCTCTTTCTGAAGCAGTGATCTTGATCACATCATGCTATGTCATGTGTGATAGAAGATGAAATTTTTTCAAGATGACAGAAATAGCCTACACCAACATAATAGCTTTCTTTTGTTGATCATGTTTTCCAGTGCTGTGAAAATCTGTAATGCTGTAAGACATAATATGTCATAATATGCTAAAGCATGAGGAAAATGTCATATGCAAAGTTAACTCAAAATCCTTGAAAGTCTTTAATTATAGTCAGTTCTCCTGGATATGTATTTAGAAAAAAAAATGACACAGCTATTATGACTTGAATTAAAAAATCTATGATTTTAAATCCATTCTCCATTTTTATGGAGAATTTAAAGAAAGAAGCATACAAAGAAACAAATCATACAGTGGTGTATATTTGGAATAATGAAATACGTGCAGCAACATGCCATTACAAAAATGACTAATACTAATCCTAAATAGTTTTGATATGCTTTTTCTAACATTGCAGTCACTAAGGATGGGTTTCAGCAACATATTAACAACGATCCAGTGTATGCACAAACAAAAACAGTGACTAAGGGTATGCAATCAAGTTCCATATTTAAAAGTGGCATAGATACAGTGGACAGATTGTAAAGTTTGCTTGGGTGCCTAACAATGCAGTTTTTATTAAGACTTTTAAAATGTCGCAATACCTAACTCTCACTGGTTTCATATGGCAATAGAGACATAAATCATTGTAGTATCTGTTTCTGCCATGATGATCTAGACGAAGTTAAACCCTAGGCACACATGATAAATAAACCCCTGTAAGTGAATAGAAACAAATTTTTGTATTGCTATTTCTTTTTCTCTTTCATTCCTTTTCCTTCTAAATTAAATTTTTAATCTCATTTGTTAACATAGAGAAAGGAATGTATCATTTAACCCAGTAAATCACATCTGACTAGCAGAATCCAAAGCAAGGAACAAATTAACATAGTTACACTGAATCAAAATTGCTTATGATTTGGACACTAAATTAATGTAATTTTAAAATGAAAATGAAATCTGAATATAAATGTTGAGTAATTAAGTCAATGGAATCAGTTAAATCAACTTCTGACTGACTTACAGGCAGAATCACATTCATAAGGCTGGTCAAAGGAAGATTACTTTACAAATCGTATTACATTAATATTTTTCAACAGTCTGCATGCTACACCTTACTTTTCAAAAGCAATTTTTCTGAGCTACCTTTAGAAAAAAGAGAACACTGTGTATATAAACTGAATATATAAATACCTGAATAAGTTTATTCTGTATATCCAATATATAGCATTTAGTAGCTGTGTTTCAGCCCCATTCAGCTTTCTCTTTTTAATTTTCCCTAACAGGTATTAAGCAAAATCTTTCTGTCTGCACAATATATTTGCCTCTATCTTACAAGTTCCATCTGTTGTAACATAATTAGAAAAGAAATACTAAATTTGCATGAGGTCTGAAATATGAAAATGATGAAAAGAAAATATTTCCTTTAATGGTAATATTTATCAGTAGTGTGCAATGAGAAATAGCACCAATGTGGGGAAAAGTTAGCATAACCTGAATGTGCATGTGTGTTTTGGTTTTATCAAATTGAATTATAATTCAATATTATCAACACCATATCATGTTCAAGTCTCTTAACTTTGTTTTTATTTCTTTAAACATTTCAAAACCTTGAAGATACTTAGTGCACTCCAAAAATAAAATAAATATCACTGAATTCTCTTCAATTATTTTTTTTTTCAGAAGATAATAGTTTTCTCTTTGCAATTGCAGACAGTCTTCCCTCTCACAAAATGAGAAATTTTGCATTTCTTCGTGCTACAGCAGGGGAAAAGGAGGAAGGAGCAGCAGAGAGAAAATAGCTTTGTACTGACCAAGTCTTGGCCTTTAGACATATGACTTATTAGTAACTTTCCTAGTTTTGGAGGTTTTTTCCCCCCAGAGACAGGCACACTGACTCCATTTTAAGACTCCCACTTCTTTGAAGTGCTTCAGAAATCCTAGTCATATTATTTAGCTAAGTAGAGATTCAGTGAAGTATTTGATTTTAAACATCCAGACTAAAATATAGAATCAATAACTCTGAAATTTAGTGTCTCATATGCAATATATCAACCTTTTTGCAGTTATTATTTCGGGAAGAGCTGAGAGGACAGATTTGCAAAAAAATATAATCTATTTAGTAGATACTGGTTAAAGACTATTCTTCCACAAGTTCAAAGCAGTGAATCTAACACGGATGTGCACAGGAAAACTATGCCAGATTAAAATAAACATTCTGGTTTTCTATACAATTTTACTCCCATAGAAAGTGATTCAGTTTAGGTTTATTCCATGTAGCTCTTTAAAGTTTCATTTCAAAAATTCAAAATTACATTTTTAAAATATTCAATATTTGCAAAAGTAACTAAATTGAAAGCTTATTCAAGTATATATTGTCCTTGATTTCCCCACCCTCCACCGAACTTCTCAAGACTTTTGTTACCTGGAACTGATTCCTGTGTTTTTCTCTTACAGAATGAGGGCTTCACATCAGTACGATGTGCCTATATGCCACTTTGAACCATGCTAAATGGCAGATCCCCACCCTCCCACACTTACATTGAGACTTTTGCATGTATTATCTCTTTTTTTCTGAATTGGGGATAATATTTGTCAAATTGTTTTTCAAGTTATCTAGATACAGAATCACAGAATATTAGGAGTTGGAAGGGACCTTGGAAGATCACTCAGTTCAACTCCCCTGCCAGAGCAGGATCACCTAGACTAGATTGCACAGGAACACGTCCAGGCAGGTTTTGAATTTCTCCAGAGAAGGAGACAGGTTGTAGTTACCAGGTTGCTTGTTGAAACACAAGATTTATATACAAGTAGTTTTCAAAATCAAGCTGTCTTCCAATTCAGGCACTATGCAGGATCTGTTCTAGGAATACCTTTGAGATAGATAAAAGTGGAATTTCTTTGGGTGTTAATATATACAAATAGTGTTGTAAGAAAGTGTGCTAATAGCAAACAAAATTACTCTGGAGATTACTACAAACTGGTTTTTTATCTCATGTAAAGTTTCAACAACTTAAAAGCATCATAACATTTCAGAAGATACTGCATATCTTGTCTAACTGGCTGCCGATCAAATTAACAAGGTATAATACCAAGTGGTTACTATTATATTTACATCTAGCTTGGTAAATGTCAAAATGAAAGCATGGACGCTTTCTAACTGTAAAGAACTGCTTTATGAAATTATCATCAAAGGAAAATTATTATCTGCATTTAAGAGATGCTGAAACTCTTCAAAAGAGATGGAAAATAACTTGCCTACGTCAGTTGGCAGTCCAGCCTCCATAACAGGAATTAAAATTTGTTTCAGGTAAATTGTTATGCTGTAAACTTCACAGTCAACACAATGCTAAATTATTAAAGAAGAAAGGCTCATTCTGACAAAATTTTTAAGAGCCTACATCCTGGGAACTATAATACTCTTTAGCCTTCTTTCAGAAATAAACAGCAGACCCAAATGCAAAGTTCAGCTTCTGCTTTACAGACTTTAATAGTTTTTGCTTGCTGATGCATGTACTTCGCTCATCATAAATTAAACAAGAGAGACAGATTTCTACCTGAAGAAACACGTCCGTCAAATGTGTGGTTAGCATGGTGTTTTTCATAAAATTGTGCTATGGATGGCTGACATGCTGATTAATGGAATTTAAGGACGAGTTTGCAGTTTTGAAGGATAGGTACTCTTTCCAATTTAGCAACCAAAAAATTGTAAAGATATTTTCCTCCTAAAAATTTATGCACATTTATTTAGAGTTATTATATTAACAAATGGCAACTGCTACAGAAAGTATTCTAGCATTAAATCAAATACATTTCACGACCTGCTCAGTGCTTTAATCCTGTGTTCAACATTACTGAAATACCTCCAAACACAGTGAAACTTGTAAAAACCTTTTTCTTCCTAATTGTTGGTTAATTGTAGAACATTGTCTGATCTACAGCAAGTTCACAGTGAATATCACTTGATAATTGTTTTGACAGTAAGCCATTAGTAACTGTTCTTTCAGCAAGGTTATCCAAGCAATTTTTCATTTTTATTGTGAAACTTTTATTTAGACCACCATTCTTATCAATTTAGCTTATGAAAATATCATGCAGGACAATGACAAAAGCCTTAGTGCAGTGATGATATTGATGTTTATTTTTTTCTTTCTTTGAAAGTTTTGTAAGCCTCATCTAGAAGGAAACTAAGTCAGTTTGACATGATATGCTTAGGATAAATGTAAGTTGGCTGTTTTTCTTCTACTTGTTTTCCTTCAGGTGTGCAAATACAGTTTATTTTATTTTTTTCCCAGTGTATTTTTTTCTGAAAACTGAAGTTATTGTTGCATTTCTGTAATTCTTCAACTGCTTCTTCTAAAAATCTGAAAATACATTCACCATTTTCCAGTCTTCTGGAACCTTGTCTGTGCTCTACATGTTCTCAAAGACAAATGATAATGAATGTGTGAATGTGTCAGATATTTGAAAATGCCTATTTTTTCCGAGTAATGTCCAACTGTTCTCTTCCCACTGTACCCTGAGTTCTTATATATGCTTATCTCATGCAGCTATTCCTGCAGTGGCTTTTTTGGAGGACAGGTAGTGAACAATTCTGCTGTCATCACTGTGTGTTAAAAGCTTTGTGCTTCCATTGAGAACTAATTAATTTTCTTCTTACTTTTCCTCTTACTACCAATGCATTTACAGCTTATTTAAATGCTCTTAAATTATTAATATATATTTAAGCCTAATTAATCTGATACTTAGTTTAGATATACCAGATCCTACAAATGAAGAGTCTGAAAACTTTGAATATTTGTATCGACAGAAAATATTTAAACAATTCTACTATTTTAATAAGAAATCACAACTTATTAAGAAAACATTTAAAGACTGAGGAGACAATGGCAGGATAAGAGTTGTTTTGTTTTGTTTTGTTTTGTTTTGTTTTGTTTTGTTTTGTTTTGTTTTGAAATTCAAGGAACTCTGCATTAGACATTGAAAATAAGCCTGTTGAGGGACTATGTTGAATGTAGTAGAACGGTTGGCAACAAGTACTTTCAAGAATTTACTGAAAGAGTTTGGGAACAAAGAGTAGGAAGCCTGCACATGTAGTAAATTATCATTCTTACCCAGGAAAAGATAGGTAATTCTTAAGGATGAAAAATTATATATCATACCTTTCCATAAATGAAGAAGTGTCACAATTTGAAAATACTAGCCCATACAACAAAACACACATACACTGACAAAACCATACATTTTCCTTGAAGAACAGTGGTAGCTGAAATTTCATGCCAGCTACACACCTTATTAATTAGCTTTTTAAATTTATTAGATTCTATTGTTTTGCTTAATATCCAATAAAATCTTCCTACATTTTAGGAAACCAATGTTTCTGAATATAAATGACATATAAATGGACTGTATTCTTATTTATTTTCTTTTTTTTTTTAAGAAGTACTTTAATATGAAGGGTATATAATATTGAATATAACATCATAGAAAGTATTTGGGTATTTCACAAGAATGAATTATCTTAAAAGCATCTTTCTTAATATCTAGTGCATTATATGCAAATCTTTCTTGAAAGTTGGTTTTCCCCTGAACTCAAGGGCACTAGCTTCAATTGTTGCTGAAGGAGAAAAATTAGAATAATGGAGAAGTTTGAGTTCTGCTTTGAATTAATTATTATTTACCATTCAGTTTCTGATAACTGGTGGAAATTGAAAGGCAGGCAATAAATTACAGGTGTCTTAACTAACCTTAATTTTATAAGGATTGATTATTATCAAAGAATAAATTAATTATTGTTTCTATTACTATAGATTTTATTCAATATTTCAACATCACACATCCTATTTACTTGACTTTGTTTTATAAAATAATATCAATCCTCCCAAAACACCTACCAGAATGGAAATTTCCATCTTGGGAATCTACCGCATCTTTAAAAACTCCTGAAAGAACTGTTCTGTGTTACACTGATTGACATGAAAGTTGTTTATGTTTTTTTCCAATTTATTTATTTCCCAGAATGTACTTGGCTTTTTCCTTTCCTATTTCTGTACGGATCACTAAAATATAACTGATCTTATACCTCAAAATTCATGCTGTTTCATGAGCTCTGTTATGATTCAACATAATGTATTTCCCACTGATGTTGGAAAACAGAATAAGGTCACAGCAGGGAAGCTCTAGCTTCATTAAAACACATTATTATAAAAAATAAAATTATCTAGGCTAAATTGGTTTTGTCCTTGTGGTACAGTCTGAATATAACCACATTAATCTGAGCATATAAAGCAGCAATAAATTTGCTAGCCCTATTACGTGACAAATCAGTCTCCTTATCTTTCACTTCACCATGGGTAATTCTAGTGGCAGATGGAGATGTCAGTAGTTCACATTCCAGGTGATATCTACTTTTGTTGGGTAAAAAAAAACCAAGCCTCTCTGCAAGAACCACAAAACTCAGTCAATAAAAATGTTTACTTCTGTCTTTAAATTGATTTGAAGACTTTGCCTGTGTCCAGCAAATGTACATGTCAGAAATATATAAAAGAAATGAGCAAGCCAAGAAATTAATTTAAATTTTGACCCTCTCAGATTTTCATTTATCATTGGAATCCATAATAGAGGGACAGTGGATAAAGATTTAAGACAGAGAACCAGTGATTTTTCCATTAATCTAGTTTAACTGATACTAAAATCTGACAGAGCGAATTATAAGTTGCAGGCAGGAAGGATTATCAATTCATAATTACTTTCAAGGTTCTCCCTTCTCTCTCACTCTTTGCCTTCAGCTGCTGGCAAAAGATAGTCTTTTGCAGTTCAATTTTTCAGTTTATTTTTGACTGCTTTTAATTAAATTTGATGGCCTGCTTCTGCACCAGTGAAGTTATTGGAGTTGCAAAGCACTTTACTGCTATAATGATGGCTCCCTTGATGTCTGTTCATTATTAATTGCTTTTCAAAAGTGCTTCTCTCAACTTGCATTTTATAAATATTTAAATAAATGCGAATTTCTGTAACATAAATATCAGGGTGCTGCCTATAGGAATTCTCTTCCCTATTTAATAGATTTTACATAGCAATATGATTTTTAAATAAAGTTATACATTATAATGTTAATTGGGAAAGTGTTGTCCCTAAATCATGTTACTTATAAGTGTCAGGACAAATTGTAGTCATATTT
>NW_010158972.1:0-4920 GCF_000695765.1 Mesitornis unicolor | reverse complement strand
AGCAGGAATCAATGAATTAGTCAGTAGTTTGTGAACTATTGCTTATGTGGCTATATTTTTCATACATCTTAATTATTCAGAGCAAGAGAAAAATAAGTAAATAATATGAAACAAAACAGAGCACTTCTGATCTTTGCACAGTAAGGAATATTACTTGGATTAACCTTAATGCCTTCTGAAACAAATTTCCATTTTTAATACAAATTTCCAGGAAAAAGAAGGTAGAGCAAAGGAGAGGAAAAAAAATTTTAATTAAGAGAATTTTAACTAATTTGAGACAAGAGAGTGCTTACAGCTAAGCCTGGTGAAGAATTTAAAGAGCTTAACATCTTTCAACAGGCAGGACTTAGTTAATAAAACAGAAGACTTCTCTTTGCTGTTTAACAGGTCAGCTACTTGCCCCATCTTCCATGGGAGGAGGCATTAAAGGAATATAATATTCCTCTAAACCCCAAGGAACAGAATTTGCACATCCTTTTTCATGTTGACAAGTGCTTTGTTCTTCAATGAGTCATACTGGCTTAATCAAAAAATTCAGAGGAGGGATAAATTCAGTAGGAGTGATACAGACAAATCATGGCACAGCACTACTCAGCAGTAAAATAAATTGTCTTTTGAATACAGGAAAAAGGAGAATGTGAGGTATTTTGCTATGTGATTCTGGAAGTTTAGATTTCAGAACATTTTATTCCAGAAAACAGTAATTTTAAACTGCAAACTGTCTATCTCTGGTAAAGGCATATCTTCCTAATTACTTTTGCATTGCATAGGACTGTAAGTTCCAAAGCCTATGGAATCAAGTAACCTTTTCCTTCCATATGGGCTGCTTTCTGCTCATATTTGTACTGCCTCCAGTTTTAGGGATTACCAGCTGCTCCAACTTCCTCACCTAACTTTATTACTCATTTAAAAAAACAATTTATTTTTCATAACTTTAATAAAACAAAATATTAATCATACCTGAAAGGTGGGAATTCTTATTAATTAGACCTATGTTTTACATGGTTAAAATATGTCTGTATACTCTTTTGCCTTCTACAGTCATTCTTCTATATAAACCCACTTAAAAATAATTTAAAACTCTTCAAAAATAGATTTGAAGTGCATCTAATTCCTCTACAGACATTCAGAAATCAAATGATCATAAATCAAAGTTTCATTAAGACTAATTTAGCTTGTTGCTTGAAGTAGGTCTACACTGGATGTGTTCACATGACAGCTGAAAATAAAAGGCACAGAAATTCTCCTGCATGAAAGATGAAAAAGGTAGTACTGTAGTTACCCACTGCAAATGCAGCAAGGAAGCTACTCCTTTATGAATGTAACACAGCAAGGTGTATCTCTATTAGATTTAGTAGTCACAGGTATGGTAAATGTGGCCTTAAAGACCTTCGTCCAGCTTAGTAATACACACACCCCACCAATGCACATTACTTTCTACACAATTCAGGACTATGGAGGAAGTTTCAAATGAGTGAGTTGTCCTTTGTTATTACACTGTTTTCTAAATCTTTATATTACCTGTTGTATTACAGAGGCAAAAGATGTGACACCCTTTATTTACTCATGTTTCATAGTTTCATATCTTCAATAATGTTAATATAGTCCTTTCAATTACTCAGCAGGTGATATCCCATCTGTCACATACAAATATTTCAGAAATGTCATACTACTGCAGAAAATCTGTCCATCATGATCCAGCTGTCCATTACCACAAGAACTGAGTGCCATTTTTCTGTTCCTGCCAATTCCTGCACCTTTTACAAGGACTACCTTAAACATTTCAAAGAAAATATAAACTGGAGAAATTCCTGCACATTAGTTTCAGCTAAGACTGCTTCACTTCTAAGATCAACCATGCTTTAGAAGAAGATGAAATTGCAAAATTTCCAAGAATTCAGAACAATATTTAACTAATTATTTTGTGGGAACAGCTGCTATCTTTCCAGCTAACCGTGCACAACCCTTTTGGTAAGCCAGGAGAAAGACATACACTATGGCCTCTTTTTTACAGTTTGATTAGACCTGATTAGCAGACAGTCTTTGCTGAACATCCATGCACAGTGGTTCCAAGTCATGTGTCCTTTGCAGCCCTGGGGAGAAGACGATGGCAGCTATAGTGAACAGAGAAAACTGAAGTTTCAGTCTGAAGAGTTGGCTACAGACAGCATAACCAAAATCTATGACTGAAGATATAATGTATGAATCTAATATGTAATTATCACCCCTCAGGCTCCTCTTTACTAGTCACTCTGAGTCCCCATATTTGGAATTTGAAGTAAATACGTGCATACCTGTCTAAGAACTGTGCTAAAAAATCAATTTGCATGAGACCTTTAGTGATGATGGAATAGGTTAACACTGAGCTGATCTGTCTTAAAAGGACTAAACTTCATGGGGAAAGCTGAAACCCATCAGGTCTGAATTAAGTTTCATACAAACTTCAGAAAGGACCTCCAAAGACAGACAAACCAAAACAGATGCATTAGCTGCCCTCTTTGAATATTGCTGAGATTTTCACAACCTCACTAAATGTGTTGAGACTAGGGAGGGATCAGGTGTTATATTTACTGCTAATATGCTTTGAAGCAGTGAATGTTTAAACATGTGAATTTTGCTGCAGTAAGCAATGATGTGTTTGTGTGCATGCAGGCTGCTTGCCGAACTCAGTGACACTATTTGAATGCAAATGATTTAATGGAGAACAGTAAGTCAGATTTAAATTGCTTTTAGAAAGGAAATATAGTACCAAGCTACCATGGCGGACTTTTTAAGACTGATCTGAGGTACATCAAGGAAAGTAGTTCTTGTACAATGTTTGCTTGCATGTTTGTTTTGTAATCTTAACAGTTAACTAAGAAGTCCTTTCCCATAAAATACTGCAAAAGTCCCTTAGCAAAGGAAGCAAACTAAACCATTTTCAGAAAGAATTCAATCAGCAGGTGTACTTCTATGGGTAATATATTTAATTGCACATGAAAATAAGAATAAAGACAAGAAAAGCAAGACAGAATAAACCTAGTAACTTTAATAGGGTGTTAATTTTATATTTCATTATATATGTATATTTCAATTTTGATGTCAAAACAAGGTGTAAAAATATGAGGTACAGAAACAAGAATGTTTCCTCTTATTTTCTGTTCCAAAGAATTCAAGCCATTTTGGTACAAATAATATGTATTTTATTCCAGCATATTTAGCATATTTGTGCTCATTTTGGAGTCTTTCAGAACTAAAGTTTGTCAGTCTTACTTTGTCTCAAACATCCTTGACCTGCCTAAAGCTGTAGTTTAATTTTTTTAGATGCATTTTTTTCTTCATGACTAACTAAATGGCTATGCCTGACTTGTTTTACTTTGAGGTTTTGTTTTTGAGTATTTTTTGTAGTAATAACTAGGTATAGAAATGTCTATGGCTTTAATACAATGATTTGGTCAAGAGTGCTTTCTGGTATGAAAGCAGAGGCCTTGAAACTGGAGTACACGTGTAGAGGAGCACAGACAGAGCACTGGAACAGGCTGGCCAAAGAGGTTGTAAAGTCTCCTTCTCTGGAGACATCCAAAACCTGACTGGACGTGTTCCTGTGTAACCTAGTTTAGGTGATCCTGCTCTGGCAGGGGTGTTGGACTAGATGATCTACCAAGGTACCTTCCAATTCCTAATATTCTGTGATTCTGTGATTCTGTGACAGTACATGACAAGAAAAGAGGAGCAGTCTTGTACTGGAGACTGAGATGATGTGCTGGAAAGCAGCCCTGAGGAAAAGGACTTGGGGATACTGGTGGATGAGAAGCTGGACATAAGACACCAATGTGCACTTGCAGCACAGGCCAGCCACATCCTGGGCTGCATCACAGGAAGTATGGCCAGCAGATCAGGGGAGGTGATTCTGCCCCTCTACTCTGCTCTAGTGAGACCTCACTTGGAGTACTGCATCCAGTTCTGGGGTCCCCAACACAAAAAGGACATTGAAATCCTGGAGCGTGTGCAGAAGTGGGCCACAAAGATGATCAAAGGGCCGGAGCACCTCTCCTACAAAGATGGGCTGAGAGAGTTGGGGTTGTTCAGCTTGGAGAAGTCTCCAGGGTGACCTTATAGCAACCTTCCAGTACCTGAAAGGTACCTATCAGAAATCTTGGGAAGAGCTGTTCACCAGAGCATGTAGTGATAGGACAAGGGGTAATGTTTTTAAACTAGAAAAGGGTAGATTTAGGTTAGATGTTAGGAAAATGTTTTTCAGTATGAGGGTGGTAGATCATTGGAACAGGTTGCCCAGAGAATTGGTGGAGGCCCACCCTGGAGATTAACAATAGTTCTAGGTGTTCCTGCTCCGGCAGGGGGATTGGACTAGATGATCTTTTGAGGTCCCTTCCAATCCCTAATGTTCTGTGATTCTGTGATTCTGTGATAAAATACTCCATAGGCCGCTAGGAGAAGTCTGGTGTTCATTTCCCCGTGTACTCTGCAAGGCCTTTGACACAGTCCTCCAAAATATTCTTCTCTCTAAGGTGGAGAAGTATGGATTTGATGGGTGCACTGCTCAGTGGATAAGAAAGTGCCTGGATGGTCACATCCAGAAAGTAGTGGTCAACAGATCGATGTCCAGATGAAAGACTGTGACAAGTGGCATCCCTCAAGGGTCTGTACTGCGACCAGTGCTGTTTAATATCTTCATTGATGATATTGACAGTGAGACTGAGTGCACCCTCAGCAAGTTCTCTGATGCTGGGTGGTGAGGTTAATGTGCCTGAGGGAAGAGATGCCATCTAGAGGGACCTATACAAACTGGAGAAGGAGGCCCAGGTGAACAAGGCCAAGTGCAGGGTTCTGCAAGGGGTGGGAGCCACCATTGCACATCTGCAGCCCAGAAGGCCAAACACATCTTGGTCTTCATCACAAGAAGACTGGCCAGCAGATCAA
>NW_010158971.1:1398-13951 GCF_000695765.1 Mesitornis unicolor | reverse complement strand
TTCCAATCCCTAACGGTCTGTGGTTCTGTGTTACCTTAAAAATTTCTCAGCATTTCTCAGCAGGCTGAGAAATTCACATAGAATTAAAATTGTACTTGAGAATTTTCATGTAAGCTGAAAGTTCAAATATTTTTTTTTGTTTCCTTCTAGAAAATTGGACATAATTTGTCCTGAGTTGAGGAATGTTTTTGTAAGGAACTTTTCTACTTTCTCTATATTAGGAGTTGAGTTGCATCTTTTTTTTTCCTGAGGCTGTTCATGTCCTTAGTCTGTTTTGTGATTTACTTTACAAAATGAAGTTTTAAAGCGGGACATACATGAAAGGACAGACTTTGATTGTTGTGAAGGGAGTGAAGATAAAACTTTTCCAGTTGTCCTGAAACCGTGCAGCATTTGTAGCAAAAGGCTACAAGAATTTTCAAGAATTCTTGTGAACTGTGAAGACAAAAGTTAAGTAAGAGAGATATTCTGAGGAGTAGTAATTAGTAGCTATGGTGACGGATGTCTCAGTGTGCCAAGTCAGTCAGCTATATATAAACCAAATTACTTGTAAATTAGAGCTCTTTCTCTAGATCTTGTCTTTTTAAAAATAGCCTTTTGCATCAAAACTGCGACACCGATGTGGAGAGAGATTTATTTTTGTGTAGCGTTGTCACATTTTGTAGTAAAACATTTTATCTTGAGGCTTTTTGGCAGTATCTTGTTGTCCTGCTCCTTTTGACAGTGAATGCACTTCCAGATTATTTCAGTAACCTGTGGAGAGATGAGGGCTCATGAGTAACTTGTACCTTTTTGAAATACTTTATTTCACACTTCTGGTTTATCGCAGCAAACATTATTCACTAAGGGGAGTGAATATCGTGTGCTGTGCCTAGGATTGCTTCAGGCGCATCCTTCAGCCTGAATCGTCTCCATGAGTGTACGTCCTGCAGGACTTTGCGGAGTGAAGTGCTACTGCGTAACAGAGGGTGCTCAGGACGTGTTCTTCTGTGACCGGATGTTTTACTGCCGTTTGCAATTGCAGAATGTGATTATTAGGACACGTTAACTTCACAGCTGTCGATTTTGGTTACAAATCGTTATTTTTCAAAAATAGGGTTTGTGAGGTTACTTGAACGCCTTCAGTTCTGCCAGGGGAGGGTGAGCGCAGATGGGTTAGCAAGGGGAACCATTCTTTCTGATAACGCTTCTGTTTGTGTTGGCTGGTTCCAGAGGATTTCTTTGGTAAAAATAAAATTAAGAAAAAAAAATTTTACAGGAGGAAAAGACAGGATTTGGGTGCCTTCTGTGCAAAGTTTTGGATGAGTTCACAATCATAGAGTGAATGCACTGGTTTTGGTGTAAGCTGTTACATTAATATTGATATCCCGTGATGATCGTCTCATTTTTCCAAGTGGATTGCTATCACCATATTACTGCTGTATTTTTTCCAGTCTTCTTGTTCCAGGTGTTTGGAGTGCTGATAGTCCCTTTTAGAGCTGAAGTAAATGAAAGAAATGTGAAGGTGGGATAGCGGTGTTCGTACAGATGATCATTGGGATGACGGGGGTTCCTGGAACTGTGATGCAGTTTGTTTACTTACATTTCATGAAAGCACAGGTGATGTGGTCAGTGTTTTTCATTTACTCCAACTTCAGACAGCTGTCTCCTAATACAGAGAACTCTGAATTCTATTTGTGAGATGTACTTCAAGGTCTTAGGATTCTGACATACAGCAATTGGCAGAAACCAGAGGGTTGGCATTGTGAATACAGCCTGCTCTCTGCCCTTCTCTTGCTGAATCATGCTGCTGCTGTGGGAGGTGTGAGTGTATGGCTTAGGAACCAGCTTCTAAACTACGCTCATTTCTAGCCCAAGTTGTTGTTATATACCAACCAAAGCAAGCAAACTGAAAATGATAGGAATTCTGAAACCATGCTGAGTTGTTCAGCTGTCGCAGCCATCGAGCCAACGCTGTTCCTTTGTGCGGTGGGCAAGGAGCAGATAACTGAGAGAACTGTGGTGGGTGCAGCTGCCTTGTTTCTCCTGTCCATTACCACACGTGAGTTGAAGACCTCGGTCTTGAGTGGTGCAGTGACTGTGAACAATGTGTGGGGCTGTGGCTTGAAGTTGAGGGCAGCAGTGCATAGTCAGAGCAAACTTTTGGAGACAAGCTGTAGAGAGCTTCATCCTCATTCTTTTGTATATATCCACAAGTCTGAAATTGTGAGTGTGAGGTTTTGCATTTGTTTTAAACTAGAGAATTTGGATTGCGATACAGTTGGAGGTCCTGAACTTAAACTTTTAGCCATCTTCTGTCAATCTCTTTAATACAAATTACTTTGAAAAATGCAACAATGCTTCTTGAAAATTTCATTTGATAATAAATAGCCCAAACCATTTAAATATAATGTTTTCAGTCTTCACATAGCTAGTTGTAAAACTGAATAATTAAAAAGTATTGCTTAATCTTTATTAGTAGCTTTTCTGTTAATAATGACCACTTCCTGATACAAATAAAAACATATTTTTGAAGTAAATGTCTGATGTCCTATTTCTGAATTTTTCTGATGTAACCTAGATTATGTGGATAACTGCAAATATTGAAGAGCAGTATAGAGCTGCTGACTAATAGCCTTGAGTCCTGAGCTTTTCACTTTCAGACCAGTAAGTTCAGTTACAACTACCAGCAAACGTGTGGTTTGAACGGTGGTTTAGAAAGTAAGTGCTTTTGCGTAATGGACACAACAGGTAGGAGATGGAGTAACTCTGCGAACGCGGCTTCGTGTTTTTCTTTTTTGTGTGAATGCTTTTAATGGGCCCTAATTTAAAATTCTGGTAAGTGTATCTGTGGCACTCGCCAGTGAAAAGAAGCCTTGCAATATCGTTTGTCAAAAGAAAGGCCTGCGCTGAATTGTTTGCAGGTACAACACACCTGGAAATGTTTGCTCTGTTCTCTTGAGGAAGGTGACACTGCTACTGAGGAACACACTAGAGCAGCTCAAGGTTGTGGGGACATGTGTGTTTTGTGCACGGTTTAAGCTGTTAGTACTCTTGGTGTTTGGCGTTGCCCCTCTACCTAAGGTGGTTCCTCCTCCTCCCCGCAGGTCCAAGCTGTCTTCTCTCCCTGTCATAGCCCTGTGTCCTTTGCAGACAAAGTCTGATGTAGCTCAGACAAAAGTGAAGCTCAATGGCAGGGCCTGTGGCAAGCTTCAGTGCGCTTGAACTGTTAGGACGTGGCGTGCAGCAGAGGGATGAATACTTGACAGCACTTTAAGTACATCTAGAAAAGGCTGAACTCTGTTTATACCCAGGCTCAGCTATGCTGGCACAAAACTGCTTTTTCTGCAAGTTTATTTTGCTTGACAACAGGTATGAGCAACCAGCAGGGTTGTCCTGGCAGTACAGTCAACAAAACTTCAAGGTGTAAACAGACACGGAACAACTTGGTCAGCAAAAGAGCGTATTCCCTGCGGCCTCTGCCTCCTGCCTCTTGGACCTACTGGCAGGTTTGGAAGCACAGCACTGAATTCCTGGGGGGAGCGGAGGATTTTAACCTTTTTCATCAGAGTAGCTGGATTCACATTAGGTTTACACTTTCAGTTGAAAACTTAGGGTGAATATTTTTTGTCCAGTTCTACATCAAAGGAGGTTACTTTTTTTTTGCCTTTTCTTTTCTTCTTTATTTTATAGAAAGAATGGTTAAGTTTTTTATTTTCCAGAGAAGTTACTGAAAACTACTAGCAAGTTGTGCTTCTCTTTGGTGACTTTCAGTACTTGCAGTGCCTGAGTAGCCAGTGCCACTCCTTCATCTGTGCAGCCTTACTGGAAAATACCTTTCTTCACGGCTCATCACTCTTCATGTCGTACCACGGGTCTGCCTCAGGTAGCCAGAGTCGTTTTAAAAAGGAGACTTGCTAAGAACGCCGAAGTTAATGCAGTAGTTTTGTTTCTAGTTGAAGGAGCTGGAGTTTAGTAAAGAGCTGGAGCTGGAGTTTTAGCAAAGAGCTATTAGATGCACATGTTTAAGAAATAGAGAAGTCAATAGAAAAGCAATTTTGCTGATGTACCCCGCCCTGTGAATTATGCTTGCTCATGGAGACAAATACTTCTACTTCCTTGATAGGTGGGTGGGGTCCGGCAAGTGAGACGAAAGGAATTTGAGATGTCTAAGCAGACCAGAATGAAGAACTCAATCAATCAGATCTGGAGATAATTTGGCATTTGAACTTCTCTGTCTTACAGCCAAAGGACTGACCTGAATTCGGTGTGGTTTGCACAATATACTTGCCTAGCACAAGTGCTGCTCCCAATATGAGAAAATAGTGTTAAAACTGCAAGGAAAATAGAATGATCTTTTAACTGTATGGGAGAAAAAGCTTTCTGGCTGCCGTGTGGTAAATGTTGGCTGTATTGGTTTGACCACTGCTATGTATTGTTTTGAGAACGTTTTGTACAATTCAGATTGTGCAAAGCCAATGTACTTTCCCTCCTAGTAGAATATGTGGCGTGAAACCAGTCAGCCAGCACGGCTGTACCACTACTCAGTCCAGTTTTGAAGTATTACTCTAGGGCAAGTATTCAGATTTCTAGGTCCCTGTTTACTTGCTACATGTGAGTGTTTGCTTTATTTACAATTGCAGGGCGTGCATTTGTAACACCAGCATTAATTGTTCAATGATTGACCGTGTCATTTGTAGCATGAGTAGAGGAAGAATCTGTCATCGTAACTGCAGCATTTCTGTGGTTTAACTGCTGTAGCTGACAGTTGTGCTGCCCCTTTGTGATAGTAAACATGGCAAAAATGGAGTTGTCATCTCCTTAGTGGCTATAGTTCAGAACTGGACAAATTAATTTAGATCTTATGGGTTTAAACTAATGCCTCAAAGCCCATATCACAGAGCTCTGAAGCACATGGGAGTTGTGTATACTTCTTTTACACAGAAAATAAGAGATGAGAAAAAGAACGGTGACCTAGAGGGCCCTGAAATTGGGATTCTCTTTCGACATGAGTTGTCTAGGCAGTGAAAATATATTGAATGAATGGAATGTATTAATTATTGACTTTCTATAAAAGAGGCAATGATCTACATTTTGGTGCTTATTATTTACTTAATTATTACAGAATCCCAGACCGTTAGGGATTGGAAGGGACCTCCAAAGCTCATCCAGTCCAATCCCCCTGCCGGAGCAGGAACACCCAGATGAGGTTGCACAGGAAGGCGTCCAGGCGGGTTTTGAATGTCTGCAGAGAAGGAGACTCCACAACCTCTCTGGGCAGCCTGGGCCAGGGCTCTGTCACCCTCACTGAGAAGAAGTTTCTTCTCCAATTTCAGTGGAACCTCCTGTGTTCCAGTTTGTGTCCGTTACCCCTTGTCCTATCATTGTTTGTCACCGAGAAGAGCCTGGCTCCATCCTCGTGACACTCACCCTTTAAATATTTATAAACATGAATGAGGTCTCCCCTCAGTCTCCCCTTCTGCAAACTAAAGATCCTCAGCTCCCTCAGCCGCTCCTCAGAAGGGAGATGCTCCACTCCCTCCATCATCTTTGTAGCCCTACACTGGACTCTCTCCAGCAGTTCCTGTCCTTCTTGAACTGAGGGGCCCAGAACTGGATGCAATATTCCAGATGCGGTCTCACCAGGGCAGAGATTAATTCAGCTATGGAATAAGGCTGAAGTATGTTTAAATATATGCCGTGGTCTGTGTCTGCATTTTTAGCTGTAGAGTTTGTTCCTTTTCATTGAGTGAATCTCGCACCTCTGCAGACAAATTGTCTCCGTTCTCCAGTATTTCTCCTCACTATGATGCTCAGCGTAATTGTCCAGAGCTGCAGTTTCAAGCTGGGTCAGATGGAATAGCAGTAATGTGCTCTTAAAATGGAAAAGGGTGGCTATACATAGCGATAGCAAATGTTGCGTGAGTCTGTCTTGGTCGCCGTCCTTGGTTTGCTGCCTTGCTGCAGTACTGGCACAGTCCTGCCCTAGCAGAGACTTGGGGTTCCTCTGTTGTTGTATTGCACTCGGGGTAGCTAGACCATAAGGGTTTTTAGAAAAACACTATTTGAACAGTCAGGAACAAATTAATAGAGGAGCTACTCTTTAAACATAGATATTTTTATTCCCCTGTTGTTCTGTATGTGGAGCACTTACTCCCTGTCTTGAACTTGTCATGATCAGTTATGCAAGAGAGAGATCTCTCTCTTTGGCTTTTTTTTTGTGTGTGATATATTGTTATGCACTGCTGTTATTTTGAGATTTTAATTTTGCTCTGAGAAAGCTACAATGTTAAAGTAGTGAGTTAATTAAAAGTTCCTTTTCAGTTATGCATTTGGCTACATTTTAGGCTAATTTTAGAACTTCATGTTGAAATTCTGGTTTAAGCCCCAGTGAAATAATGCTGTATATTGAGAGACACTGTATATTGTCACGATGAAGAAGAAAAAGCAGTGCTAAAAGCAAGCCTTGTAGTAAGATACTAAAACAAAAGATGTCAGTTGTTTGTTCTACCCTTGTGTTGTACTGTAATTAAATCACTGTGGCGCTTGCTTGTCAAGATTTTCTGTGCATCTCTAAGCCTGTCTTTTGTCTTCACTGAGATACTTCAAAAGTGGCTTATCCTATGCCAGAACCACATGTGGCTTGAGAAACAGAGCACTTCCTGACTTTCTCACTTGTCAGCCTAAGCGAGGCGTTCTCTTCAGCCTCCCTCTCGGAAGATGTTCAAGTAGGAATCATTAAACAGAATGCGGTTGTTTGTTGTTGCTATTATTTGGTTTTATTTCCTTGAAGAAAAGAGTCTGCCTGCTTTTTGTACATCGAGTTTAAGTCTGTCCTTCAGGAGCATAGCAATTTTGTAACTTCACGGTATCAGCTGGGATTCATATATTGTATGTGCATAAGTTTAATATAGCTGGGATCTCCATGGAAGAATTTTTCTCTTTCATTATTCAGGAAATATCAGGAACTTATTACAAGGGAAGACTTGTAGTGCTATCTGACTGCATGAAAGTAAAATGTAGACTGGACACCAACTGGAGCACAGGAGGTTCCACTGAAATTGTAGAAGAAACTTCTTCTCAGTGAGGGTGACAGAGCCCTGGCCCAGGCTGCCCAGAGAGGTTGTGGAGTCTCCTTCTCTGCAGACATTCAAAACCCGCCTGGACGCCTTCCTGTGCAACCTCATCTGGGTGTTCCTGCTCCGGCAGGGGGATTGGACTGGATGAACTTTGGAGGTCCCTTCCAATCCCTAACGGTCTGGGATCCTGTGAGTCTGTGACTGCGATTTAGCAAGTTGTGGCACTCTTCTGAGTCACTGACCTAGAAAGCAATGGAACTTAAATGCAACGAGATTTTTATATGCCACAGGTCAAAGCAGAGGAGGTTCTTCTGTTCAGTTTGCAAAACTGCACATTAGCTTGAAATATGAACAATACTAAATTTGTAAAATTAAGACAGAACTCTTTGTAAAACATGGGAAAAAATCTGTATTTCTTTGAAACTTCCTGAAGCCGATGGACTGCACTGAACAAGATTGAGTGTACTGATGAGCTGCAAGTTTGACTTTAGACTTTTAATCTCCATAAATTTTGTGGAAATAGCATCGTAGGGTGTTTGCAGTCAACTGAGTTTGTTAATGGGTTATAAATGAGAGAGGATGCAAACTATAATGAGAACATAAATTACTAAGGAGGAGGTGTGGGCTGGGATTTGTTTTTCTGTCTGAGAAGGTGTTACGATGCTGGAGAGCGAGTTTCTTAAATAGCTGTATGTTCCTGTGTATTTTAAGAAAGAGGGAAAACCGCCACTCAAACCATACGTATGCATAGTTGTATCTGAATTAAAGCTGTGATAATTCTTTAACAGTCCTCAAAAGCGGAGTTGTTTTGAATGTTCATGAGCTATCCTCTCTACTCTGAATTGGCCTGCTTATAACATGAGGCACAGAAGCGCTGGGACTTCAGTTTGATCTGCAGGGAAGTGTGAACTACAAAAGCAAGTGTAATTAGGTCAGTATATGCTGTCCTTTCCTCCGGCAGCACTGTTTAAGCACCTGCTCACATAACTTGCATCAAAAAGCTCTCAAAACTGCTTTGCACTGATGACGACCGAATGCTTGAGCCAGTGCAACCGAAGAGGTGGTGCCGCACCTGAGCAGCGAGCACTGGGTTGAGATTTATGGTTGCTCCTTAGGCTGGCACTGCTGCTCGAGTTTGGCGTGCGCTGGAAAGCAGGAGGGACAAATGGTGCTGGTTTCACTGTATGACACAGCTGCTGTGTAAAAGACGTTGTTTCGGGAATTGGAGAGCCCACCAAGGGTACTGCATAATGAATAGTACATTAAATACCGGTGTACTGCCGTAAAATACTTGCTGTCCTGTAGAGGTGTGTGTTTCAGGGCTTCTGCTTGATTTGGTTTGTATTTTTTATTTTATTCCTAAAGATAATTTTTGGTAATGATACAAAAGTGATGAAAGGACAGACCTTTAAGACAAGCGAAACTAGTGAAAATAGTATGGAAATAGCATTTGAATTTGCTACATGAAAGGGGCCATTGCTGTGGGATGCTGACCGACTGCTACGTCAAAGGCAAGGTGACTGAATGCTTTTTGCGAAGTCTTCAAGTCAGTGCATTTCTGCTTAAACATCAGCTTGTTAACGTGCTGCTGGTGTTACTTATTTCTTTACTGGATCCAGGAAGAGGAGAGTATTGTAATCTTGTTTGTAAAGACTTCAAGAGCTTCACTTTTCTAAAATACACATAGTAAAATTCAGTAGCTCGCAGTTAAATCAACATAAATTTGATAATAAATGTACATTTTCTGTGGCCATTTGTTGACACCTTTTTGTTCTAGTTTCAATTTTGAGAGTCTGCGAGTAGTTTTGAAGTTCTATGTTGCTGATGCTCTGTAGCACTTCCTTTCCTGTGGTCACTCTCTTGTATTTCCCTGTGCTCTTATTGTGCAGAAGAGGGATAAAAAAGGCAGGTATTGTGCATAAGATAGAAAAGGGTGGGGAAAACAAATAAACACAGGCATGTTTTTTTCTCCTCGCTCGTGACTCACTTTCTCATACCAGAAGGATTTTCAAGGGGAACAGAATGCTGATTAAAAACAAACAGGAAGTAAAAAAAAAAATTACCTCTGCACAGAACCACGAGAGGGTTCAGTACTTTCAGATTAGTAAATCAACAAGCTAGTTAATTTGATTGGCTTTCAGATTTATAACTTATAAAAGATATGATACATACTATTATATTATTAGATGGTAATACATAGTATTTCATAATATAGAGAGTATTATTTAGGGCAGGGTGGGTCTGATGGTTTATGCAGTGAATGAAGCCATAATTTCTTGATCTCTCCATAATTTGTTTATCCATCATCTTTATGAACATATGACTTTGATTATTATTTTCTTTCTCTTCAGTTTAAGATCAAAGGCGTTATCTGTTGGGAAAAATTCTTTCATGTGCTGCTTTTCTTTCTGTCACTACACGCACCTTGCTGAGCTTTCCTGTGCTGGCATTCCCCTTCATTACTGTGTTGAGTTCCAGCTTCTGGACCTAGTGGCACTTAACCTCTCAGGTTAGAGGCACAGCTTTGTGCTACTCAGGACGAGAATGTAAGGCACACAGACACATGCTTCGTGTCGTTTTCCAGCATGAGATCTGAAGAGCCCTGGTGTTGGAGTCTCACTCCATTTTAAGCCCACCTTTTCCCTTGACACTATTATTTTGAGCTATGTATCACTTTTTTTTGAGGAGTGGGGTAACAGAGGCAAATAAAAGCATGGAAAAGTTTGCATAGAATCCTAAAAAAGCCAACAAACCAAACTAAAGAACAACTATGAATTGCTTTTATGGGAAAAGCATGGGAATACTTTAATTTCTCTGAAGGCAACGTCTCTCCCCAGCTTTGTGCTTGCTTTAGGACTTGCTGCACTCATGAGGAGTCTCACCAGGGCAGGGGTTTCCACCGTCCCTCAGGTTGCTGTACTAACTACTGTCATCTTGGACTCCTGCAGGTGACTCAGTTGGGCAGTTACAGCTGGCTGACCAGCAGCACTCCAGTCCCACCTGCTGATCAGGTCTGAGCTGCTGACGCACCTGTAACCTCTTCTCAGATGCAGCAGTTTTGCCTAGGTCTTGTGTCATAAGCAGTTTCAGATTCAATAAGTTGCTATTAAAATTTAATTAACTCTACAAATGAATGTTTACAGAGGTGCTTGATGATGCAGCAATCTTGAGATTAACTTAATGATGTGAACTAATATCCCTGAGAGATGAAAACATCCTAGTTTTGATTTCCTTAGTTCCACTGTGGCCTCCTCATCTTAAATTCCTTAATCTTCCACCGAAGCATTGCCTGTGCACTCAGTGCTGGTCTTCCCTACAGCCTGGAACACTGGTACCTTAAATGTCTGAGCAGTTAGAACTTGTGTGTGTTGACCACCATCAATATAAATTCTTACTAAAGTGTAGCAAAAGATGTTGTTGCTAAAAATGTCTGATCCTTTCCATGCAGGCAGTAGGTTAAGTACAGTTTGTAGCAAGTGTTTGCGTAGTCTGTGCTGGAATTCAATCATGTGTTAACAGCTAAAAATCAAACACAAATATTTCTTGATACTGTGAAAGTGTTGCATCCTGAGGAGTGTTCCGAGTTTGGTACGTTTGTCCTCTTCTATTGTACAGTGGGAGGTCAAGCTGTATTTTATAGCAAATAAAATTTTACTGGAGCTTGTTTCATCATCCTTGGTGTTTTCCAAATACTTTACTCTTCTTTTTGTTTGGTTTTTTTTTACAGTTCTATCTTCAAGACACTAAAAGTAGTAATGGTACCTTTATTAATAGTCAGAGACTGAGTAGAGGATCTGAGGAAAGCCCACCATGTGAAATTATGTCAGGTGACATCATCCAGTTTGGTGTAGATGTGACGGAGAACACGCGGAAAGGTAAGGGTATGGATACTTTTTGTTTGTTGTTTTTTCCCCAAGTATATTTATTTAGAATTTCTTATGACAATCCAATCTTTAAGACTAAATAGTATAATTGTTGTAAGAAAATAGGTTGGTGGTTGTTGGGTTTTTTTGTTACCTCTTCCCTGCTTTGTGCTGGCAGTGAGTCCTGTGGCCATGTGGAAAACAGGATCAAGACACTGATCTGCTGAAAACCCTGACTCTGTCCACCCCCGCAAACCAGATTTGAGCTGGGTTGCTGCCACGGCCCACCTTGTTCTGTGGCTGTGTGGTGGAAATGCAGATCCAGAAAAAGAGGCTGAACTGGCACCACGTGTTTAGCTATTGCCTTCCTTAAATTGAGTAACAGCAATTTAAAAAGTGCAGCGTGGGCTTGTGTGCATAGTCCCGAGTGGGGTTTTTGTGGTTTTTAGATTTTATTTTTTAACTACCTTTCTGTCAAGCCTGTGAAGCCCGAAGGCTCAGGTAATAATGTGGCAGAAGCATGAAACTGCATTTCTTGATGAAGTACTCAGCGTAAGTTTGAAACACACTGATTGATTCTCGTTATCTACTTTTTCTTTCTGTGGAAACAGTACTGCTGATTTTGATTTCTGGAGGCTCTTTAATGTGAGAATAGAAAAACATTTCTACCTGAAAAATGAGGTGAATTTTTTTGTTTGGTTTGATTTTTATTTTTCTTTTTTGCTGTCCTCTTCCCAGTATGCTGACAGTGAAGTTATTTTTAAAAACAAACAAACAAACAACTCTGGCAAACCAAACCAAAACAAACCCCTTAAAACCCAACAAACCAGCCCGTAGTACAGAGGGCATTAAGTGAACACAACAAAAACACGAAGCCTGTTCCATCTGTTACTCACAAATTCTATCTGTCCTTAGCCTGGTAGGTTCCTTCTCAAAGTCTGAAGTACTGGAGGAAGCTTAATGAGTTGTCTCTGAAGAACGCACGGTTATGCAGTGGAGGTGTTCAAGTGTTTTGTCATGGGGAGCTTCTGGAGCCGTAGTATTTTTGAGTGCTGTGTGGTAGTGAAGGTCGCTTACATTGTTTCAGTTTTCTCAAAACCGATGTTGCAAAGATTTAACTCCCATGTGTCTGGTTGGAATTGCCTGGGAATTACTTGAAATGTTGTTTCATGTGAAGTGATTGCAGATATTTATGAATACTGGCACTATACGTGGAATAAATCAAAGGAATACGTCGCATCTAATGAACCTGGAACTACTGATTTGATTAGATGCTGTCATTGCTAGAAGAAGCTACATTTTTTTAATGTGTGTTTAGACCTAAAACAATTTTTGTTTTAAAGATTTAGTGTGAAGAAAAATTGGACTTCACTTGTTTTTATCAGCAATTATCCGTAATTAGTTTATGCAGAGGTTTGTGGAAAGTTCATCATAAGCCAGTTCTTGCCAGGAGCTCTTTCCAGCAGTATTTCTTCCCAGTGCTTTTATGCTAGTTTTGCAAAACACAATCCCAGCAACCTGGCATTTGGGTAATGAGTAATTGGTTGTGTGGCCTTGCTTTTCCTCTTCTCTGGCTTTGAACATGGGGTCTGTATTTAAGTTACTCATGCATGTGTTGAGCTAGCTAATGAG
>NW_010158971.1:0-1367 GCF_000695765.1 Mesitornis unicolor | reverse complement strand
AAGTTTGCTTTCCTCCCTCTTCATGCTCCCCCAGGCAGTGAATTAGGAGGGTATCATCATGCTGGGGCATGAAGCAGCTGCATAGCAGTTAGTGTTTACCCATGATTGCTGCCACTGGAATGCATGTAAACACATTTTTTTCACCAGTTAATTTCGGTAATCTTAGATGTACTGTGAACCTAATCTCGTAATGAAACAGACATGAAAGTACTTTTTCAACTAGTGATTCCCTTTAAAACCACTTTGCATTCTGGTATTTACATACCACCTTACCTGCATAGGACACTTCAGCATTTTGCTGTGTGTAATTATAAGGTAGAGACAAGATAGGCAGAGTTTACTTGCCCATGTAAATTCCAAATTGTGTAAGCATAGCTAGAGTACATTTATTTTTATTTTGTTGCTCAGGTTATGTTTTAGTAAGTAATTTCCTTGCAAATATGATCTTGGTTTGGTTCATTAGGATAGTGGCACGTTCAGTATGTGATTTTTTTCAGGATATCTTATGTGAGCAGGGATTCCTCTGTGTTCTGCTGCTGGGCTGAAGTCATTAACAGGCCCCAGAGAAATGTTTCCAACCCTCCTGCTTCCTTATTTGTCCACTTGTTACGTTACTGACAGGCGCACAGGCCTGCTCATTTCCCTCTTCTTAATACAGTACTTATCCAGTCTTCATCTTACTGTGCTTTCCTCTGTTAGTGTGGTTTATGTTCTTTTAGCACTTCCTAAATGTCCCAGTCAGTGCCAGAGCATTCCAAGAGTGAGCTGGTGGTGACTTCCCTGCATGGACAGGAGCAGCAGACTTTCAAGTAGGGTCAAATAATACCAGATGATTTAGGTCAAATACAGTTCATGCACTTTTTATCTGGTCAAGTTCGAACTAATCTTTTAAATACGTATTTTCTCTTTTTTTTTTTTGTTTGAAAAAGCCTGTGCAGGTGAGGAAACCCAGTGCGTGCTGCTTGTCAAATACTCAGGGCTTGCCAAGGGGAATGAGGGAGACAGTTTCTTAGAGCTGTTTTGGCTATTGCCATGGCTGCTGTCATCACATTAACCAGTGAAAATAAAAATGAGAGCATCATTTGTGAATTATCCCTCTATGAAGCAAAAATTTTGAGGCAGAAATTCTTTCTTTATTCCTGTTCTTTCTCTCCTTTGCCGCACAGTGCCCCGGTCAGGGGTCAGGGCAGCGCCGGGGGGTTGTGGAGCTGTGAAGCGAGTGACAGTTGTGAGTGCCAGTGATGCAGCAGGCTTGTGACTGCAGCCTCGCAGAGCAAATCGAGCAGGAACGGGGTTTTTTGACGTTATTTGTGGTTCGCTGTGAGGGTTGGGGAGCAGGGCCGCGCTCCGGGCCCCTTCCCGCTGCC